>NC_091188.1:379766-509766 GCF_040958095.1 Procambarus clarkii | reverse complement strand
TGGAGAATTGATTTTTGATTTACCTCCAACAGTGAAGCGAAATGTACGAAAGATTGAGAAAATTCGTGTTAGAATTATTAATCTTACTTTTTCGGTCATATTTAATATATATATATATATATATATATATATATATATATATATATATATATAATATATATACAGTGGAACCTCTATTAACGAGTGGCTCTATTAACGAGTTTTTCCAGTAACGAGCAAGCCACTCGCAGCAAATTTGTCTCTATTGACGAGCTCGCCTCTATTAACGAGTGAAACCACATGGCGCTTCCTAGCGTCTCGCGGGTTCTCGCAAATTCTCGGACGCCTCCGACGCCAGTGTTGTTGTTGTATCTCTCACGACAAGCATCCCTCTGGATTTATTTGAGCTTTTCTTTGGGTTTTTAGTGGTTTTGCGACTACAATTTGTAACACACGATGTCTCCAAAGAAGCTGCTTGCTAAAGATAGTGTTGTCAAGAGGAAGAAAGACACAATTACTGTGGATTTAAAGAAGGAAATTATAGCAAAGCATGAGTGTGGTGTCTGTGTGATTGATTTCACAAGGAAGTATGGCAGGTCCTCATCAACAATTTACACCATTAGTAAGGGAATGAGGAGGTAAGGGAGGATGCTGCCTCTTCCACTGAAATCAGGGAAGTGTTTGGAATGTTTGAAAAGGTGAACGCATTCTTGGAAAAGCTGCCCTGATAAAGCAGTGACAACCCGGTGTGTGTAAATGTTTAATTAATTTATCACTTTGTGATAACACTTTATGAGTGTTATCACTTTCGCAGGTATATGTTGCTTGAACGTAACACACTTTTTTTCTCTTGAATGCACCCAAACACCGCGCTCAAGCGTCATTTGAGCAAATATTTCTATAAAATCCAATTCTTATCCGATCGACTTGGGGATTGTATACATGTTTGCCATGAAATTTCCGTTTTCTTTAATAACCACATTGCCTATTTGAGAAAACGGCATTGTATTATATCTTCGTGGTAAGACTATTATATTGTTGACACAACGAGTGTAATCAACGTAGTTTTTTATTTGGTGCTGGTCTAACGCATCCTTGTGTGACATTTGAAATGAAATTTGGGTGAAATTCCCAAGAAGAGAGAGTCCGCCTGACTCAGAGGTGGATTCTCCTTCCACACCATAACCCCTCTCATCCTTCCCACCTCCCCATCGTCTCCCTCAAGCCAGCAACTACTCTTCATAAGGTAAAGTAAATATTAAAACACTACAACAAAACATTTATATTTACATGTGCAATATTATATTTATATAAAAAAAGTCATACAAGTATGGATGTTTTTGGGAGTGGAACGGATTAAATTTATTTCCTTTATTTTAAATGGGGAAATTTGTTTCCAAAGACGAGTTTTCCAGGTAACGAGCTCGGTGCCAGAACGGATTAAACTCGTTAATAGAGGTTCCACTGTATATACTGTATATATATATATATATATATATATATGTCTTACCTAGTAGCCAGAACGCACTTCTCAGCGTACTATGCAAGGCCCGATTTGCCTAATAAGCCAAGTTTTCATGAAATAATTGTTTTTCGACTACCTAACCTAACTTTTTCGGCTACCTAACCTAACCTAACCTAACCTAACTTTTTCGGCTACCTAACCTAACCTATAAAGATAGGTTAGGTTAGGTTAGGTAGGGTTGGTTAGGTTCAGTCATATATCTACGTTAATTTTAACTCCAATAAAAAAAAATTGACCTTAAACATAATGAAATGGGTAGCTTTATCATTTCATAAGAAAAAAAATAAGAGAAAATATATTAATTCAGGAAAACTTGGCTTATTAGGCAAATCGGGCCTTGCATAGTAGGCAGAGAAGTGCGTTCTGGCTACTAGGTACGACATATATATATATATATATATATATATATATATATATATATATAATATGCGGAAAATCCACAGAGAAATATGAAATGAGGTGAACGTTTCGGCTTTGTTAAAGCCTTTGTCAACACCAGACTGACTCAAGGCTTTAACAAAGCCGAAACGTTCACCTCATTTCATATTTCTCTGTGGATTTTCCGCATAAAATGATCAGTGTTTTGTGATCGTCAATTGCATATATATATATATAATTATATATATATATATATATATATATATATATATATATATATATATATATATATATATATATATATATATATATATATATATATATATATAATTATATATATGCAAACAAGCCTGAATGGTCCCCAGGACTATATACAACTGAAAACTCACACCCCAGAAGTGACTCGAACCCATACTGCATCACTTCCTTATGTCCGGTCGTGATGGTCAAGCGGATTAAGGCGTCCCTGTACATACCAGTTGCGTTGCTCCTGGCAGTATGGGTTCGAGTCACTTTTGGAGTGTGAGTTTTCAATTATAATTATATATATATATATATATATATATATATATTATATATATTGCCCCTATATAATTATAGGGGCATTATCTCTGCCCAGTATCCAGTGGAGAGAGGGCCTCGCAAATCTATTGAACCATAACTCTGTTAGCTTTGCTGCCCCACCAGATATTGACTGCTCATAGCCCAGTCGATAGAGCTTCTACCTCACATGCGTGGGTTCTGCGGTTCGAATCTCCTAGAGCCCAGGTGAATGAAACTCCTTATGTGTCGATTGTCCAACAGTGAGATACATTATTTGGAGCATCCTCCATGGCCTCGTAGCCTGAAGTTCGACCCTATGACTTCCAAGATGCTTCTTTTTGAGAAGGTGGTGGAGGCCAAGACTGTCAGTAGTTTCAAAGCGTTATATGACAGCATACTGGGAAGACGGGACACCACAAGCGTAGCTCTCATCCTGTAACTACACTTGGGTAATTACACTTAAATAATTACACACACACACACACACAATCCTTGTAAAGGGAGAATTGGGTGCTCAAAAAGTACATAATTCTGTAGAAGGAAACGTGTCAGTTTTCTGTACAAAATACAGTACTGTGTACCTCATTGAACAGTTTTTAAATGATTGGAGATAAAGGGTGTTAAAAAAATTTACTGTAGTCTGTTGGATACTCAAGATGGCTCAGGAATAGGAAAATGGTATAGTAAACTGCTCAGTTCTTATTTCAGTTTTTTAATTGTCTGTGCTAGTTAACTTTATTATACACAAGTTTTAGTAACATTCATAAGTAGTATCATTTAGTATCATTTTAGTGTCAATTTTCATTAATTTTTTTCATCTGTCAGATGGAGCTGTCTTCTGCCCTGACTCGATCAATTACTGACCAGACTTCATTTGAGAACACGGATCATGATGCATCAAGGGAAGACTAACAGCTTCAACCAGGATTTTGTACATTTAAAATGTTATGTTAAAGTAGTTTTGGATGCTATATATCTGAACTAAAAAAAATTTATCTTAATAAATGTTGCTCATAGATTTTTAATAAAATGGTGTAAATCAAAAGCATAAAACATAATCTTTCTAACCATTGTATATCCTTGGAGAACAAAATAAATTCAGGTGACTGCAGAGAAGAAAAAAAAAATCAAGCTAGTACTGTACCTGGTACATGATCAAAAATTAAGGCAGGAAACTGTAAATAGTTGGGAGAGACTCAAACGGGTGTTCAACTTTACAAACAAAGATATTAGCCATTCAAAAGAGTTTGGAACATGCTCTTGCTGATCACCGATAGCATGTTATCATTCACACAGATTAGAGAACTGCCATTCATTGAAACCTTGCATCAAGAGCACATACGTGACAACATCCATCTGACCACAAATATAATATCACTAATGCAAACACTCAAACACCAAGGCCGTCAAGTACTTACCAACTGGGTGCCAAGTCATGTGGGAATAATAGGAAATGATATTGCAGATGAAGCTGCAAAACTTGCAACAAAGAGAAAAAATGTAGACATTTACATACCACAGTCTATCACGGATTAAGTAATTAGAAATAGAGTAATGCAAAAGATGTACAGTGAGCACAACACAGTAGTTGCAACATCAGAATCTGTGGGTTGGTACAAGAATTCAACCAACTACGAACCACTTATTTTGATGAAAGGGATCAGTAGAACAACAGAAGTTCACTTATATTGCATCAGGCTTGGATACCCATGTGCATGGGAACTAGGCTTACAGGTTCCAGAAAATGAGAGGAAATGTCAGCACTGGAAAAATGCCTGACGGAACACTGGAACATTATCTAACACAGTGCACAGTTACAAACTCGATGAGATTTCAACTTAGATTCAACAGAGCAGAAAAGTTGTAAACACATGGGACAAAATCTTACTGAAGCGACCATAAGTCATAAATAATCATACTCCGCCTAAGTAAAACAGAAATAAGTAACACTTAGTGAGCCAGCCAGAGGCTTAGGGCCCGCAAAGGAATATCCCTGCAAAAAAAAAAAAATGGAGGCAACAAACACTTGAGGCCATATTCATTTGAGAGCTGATCCCAGTAACCCACTTTCACACTTTCAAATGAATTCGACATCGGGCATACATTTGTTTGATTGCTCTCCTTTGATCCAGAGGGAAGATAAGAGTAGACAACCATAAGCAGGAAATTAGGCAGCAATCACCTTGGCCTTTTTTTTTTTTCTAAACAATTAGGGATTAATTTTTCATAGGGTGAGGTGAACCCATGCCTATGAATGTTTGTTTTTCTATATAAACTTGGCATACCTGTGTGCGTAGTCTTGAGCAAATAATCCTGAAGATGTCGCATTTTTTACAAAATCTTCAAATAAAATGAAAACATTAAGTGATTTGGTGCTTCTTTCCCCTCTAGATGGTAAGGAATTGTATTATATACAATATATTAGATAATCTATTTTATATTACATAATGTATTTTATATATTATATATTTTATATATTATATAATTTATATATGTGTGTATATATTAGTATATTTTGGTAGCAGTCTTTCTTGTAAACATATGTTGTTAAATATAACTGAAAAAGTAAGATTAATAATTCTAACACAAATTTTCTCTATTTCTTATGTTTCTTTTTACTGTCGATGGTAATTGAAAAATCAATTCTCAAAAATTCATTTTTATTTCTAGTCTGACGCAACGCTTGAATGCGTTTCATAATAACTTATTACATTTTCAAAGACTTTAGTTTACACACACACAACTGTAACCTGAAAACACTAAACAGTTTTACTTAATGCTAACATTGAACAGCTTGTCTTGTATACTCGCATTTGGGTGAGGTGATATGTTGCAACAGTTTTGGATGAGGTGAACAAACTTTTGACCAACACAAGACAGAACATGGTGCAATGGGTATAAATTGGATAAATGAGAGGGAAGAATGGAAGTAACTGCAAAGGGCCTATTGGCCCATACTTCCTCTTGATGCTTCTATATTGGTACGGAGTCTTGAAGTGGGTAGAATATAGTTGTGCATTAATTGGCTGTTGATTGCTGGTGTTGACTTTTTGATGTGTAGTGCCTCGCAGATGTCAAGCCGCCTGCTATCACTGTATCTATCGATGATTTCTGTGTTGCTTGTTAAGACTTCTCTGGTGATGGTCTGGTTGTGGGAAGAGATTATATGTTCCTTAATGAAGCCCTGTTTCTTATGCATTGTTAATTGCCTGGAAAGAGATGTTGTTGTCTTGCCTATATACTGAGTCCATAAATGTGGTGATCTCACTGATGTCAACAACTTCAGACCTATGTCAATTCTGCCAAACTTGTCAAAAATATTTGAAAAACTAATCTACAAGCAGCTTTACTCTTATCTAGCCAAACACAATATACTAAGCTCTTGTCAATATGGCTTCAGACCCAAAAAAAGCACTAACAATGCACTTATTATTATGATTAACTTGATACATGCAGCTCTTGATAAAAATG
Source organism: Procambarus clarkii (assembly GCF_040958095.1). Taxonomy (NCBI): domain Eukaryota; kingdom Metazoa; phylum Arthropoda; class Malacostraca; order Decapoda; family Cambaridae; genus Procambarus; species Procambarus clarkii. The sequence continues at coordinate 503,870 of NC_091188.1, read as the reverse complement.
AGTTCCCTATCGGGATATTTGTGGACCTACGTAAGGCTTTTGACACTGTCAACCACCAAAACCTTCTTAAATTACATCATTATGGAGTCAGAGGTCACTCCCTGCAATACCTTCAGTCCTACCTTACTGACAGGCTCCAGTATGTTTCTGTGAATAATTCCATTTCTTCGACACTACCTATAAACATCGGTGTTCCACAGGGCAGCATACTTGGCCCTCTCCTCTTTCTCATCTACATTAATGACCTTCCAAATGCCTCTTAACACCTCAAACCAATCTTATTTGCTGATGAAACAAGTTTCATTTTCTCCAGTCCTGACCCTCTTGCTCTAAATGTCACTGTGAGTACTGAACTAAATAAAGTCCATCTTTGGCTAACTGCTAACAAACTCACCCTTAACATTGACAAAACTTTCTATATTTTGTTTGGTAATAAATCCTCAAATGAAATTAATTTAAGAATAAACAATATACAAATCAGTAGTAAAGTTGATGGTAAATTCCTTGGTATCCTCATCGATAACAAGCTGAATTGCTCTATTACTCATCTATCCTTATCTCAACTATGGCATTTGTCCTTGGGGTTCTACTACCCAAAATCATTTACGTCCTCTAATTACTCAACACAAAGCTGCAATTAGGACAATAACTCTGGCCCCAGACAGCACACGGTACCCTTACTCAAATCTCTGAATATGTTAGATATTAAGTCACTGCACATCTTCTCTTGTGTACTCTATATATTTAAAACTCTGAATTGTAATGTCAATCCTGACCTTCAACGTTTCCTAGAAGGTTGTAACAGAACCCATGAGCACCACACCAGAAACAAATACCTATTTGATATCCCAAGAGTTAGACTTAATCAAACTAGGAATGCTCTGCAAATCAAGGGACCCAGAATGTGGAATGACCTTCCCAATTATGTCAAAGATTGTATCTCTCAACCAGTTTAAGATGAAAACTAAGCACTACCTAATTAACTCCATGTAACCTACCTTACTTCTAAATGTCAACCCATGTCTTACTATTTAAAAAAAAAAAAAAAAGCTTTGTTGACCAACTTATATATTGGCTATTTTCTACCATGTTCCCCCCCTTTTTTTTATCTTTTATTATTTTTTTTTCATTCAACACAATTTATACTTTAAGCTCAATTATTATTAAGTTTCAGTTTAAGTATTTTTTCCCCACCTCTCCTTGCCCGAAACGCTATGCGTACTAGTGGCTTTAGGTATTGTATGTACTACCTCTATCTTTAAATCTAACAGAATGTTTGTACTGTAACGCTGCAACTATGTATGTACTGTTCCTAAATAAATAATTATTATAATTATTATTATTAAACAATTAAAGAAGTCTCCCCCCACTCTATGCATCCGTTTTCTTCCATACACAGACAATTGTGGTTACAGGTTCGAGAGCGACCACAAGTAAAATTTCTAGCCCTTTCCACTACCGCCCACGATGGGTATAGGGTGCATAATAAATGAACCGAACTAAACTAAACTAAATTATTTAAGCAGCTGACATACGTAGAGAGCTAGTACTCACCTAGTTGTACTTGCAGGGGTTGAGCTTCGGCTCTCAACTTTTTTTTAGATATATAGAAGAGTTGTTATATTCTTGTACAGCCACTAGTACTGTAAATCAACTAGTGTACAAGTTCCTGAGTCTATTAGGCTCTACTATATCTACATTTATCTACATCTATATCTTCTTTATATGTACTTTTATCTGAATAAACGTTTTGATTTTGATTTTGATTTGAAACTGTGTATGGAGTCAGCCTCCACCACATCACTGCCTAATGCATTCCATTTGTTAACTACTCTGACACTGACAAAATTCTTTCCAGTGTTATAATTGATATGTTATCTGCCCCGTCCACTGGGCAGCGGTAGAGAGATGTCTTAGAGAAATATACACACTAGACATGATAGAGGAAACCCTACCCATCAACATTGGTGTTCCTCAGGGCAGCATACTTGGCCCTCTCCTCTTTCTCATCTACATTAATGACCTTCCAAATGCCTCCCAACACCTCAAACCAATTCTATTTGCTGACGACACAACCTTCATTTACTCCAGTCCTGACCCCCTTGCTCTAAATGCCACAGTAAATACTGAGCTAAATAAAGTCCATCATTGGCTAACTGCCAACAAACTCACCCTTAACATTGACAAAACCTTCTATATTCTGTTTGGCAATAAATCCTCTAGTCTTATAAATCTCAAAATAAACAATACCCAAATTTGTAACAAATTAGATGGCAAATTCCTTGGCATTCTCATTGACAACAAGCTGAATTTCCAGGGACACATTCTAAATATATCAAAAAAAGTTTCAAAAACTGTGGGCATTCTTTCTAAGATCAGATATTATGTACCACGCCCTGCTCTGGTGACTCTCTATTACTCCCTTATCTATCCTTATCTCAACTATGGTATTTGTGCTTGGGGTTCTACTACCCAAAATCACTTACGTCCTCTAATTACCCAACACAAAGCCGCTATTAGAACAATATCCAACTCTGGCCCCAGACATCACTCGGTACCCCTACTCAAATCTCTTAATATGTTAGATATTAAGTCATTGCACATTCTCTCATGTGTATTATACATATATAAAACGCTAAACTATAATGCCAATCCTGATCTTAAAAGCTTCATAGAAGGTTGTAACAGAACCCATGAGCACCACACCAGAAATAAATACAGTTTTGATATTCCTAGAGTACGTCTTAATCAAACTAGAAATGCTCTGCAAATCAAGGGGCCCAGAATGTGGAATGACCTTCCCAACCATGTTAAAGACTGTCCCTCTCTCAACCAGTTTAAGATAAAAACTAAACACTACCTAATAAATTCCCTGTAATCTACCTCACTCCTCTATTGTCAACCCATGTCTGTTATTTTCTTTTTTTTTCTTTTTTGTAATCAACACTGTTTGTCAACCTATTGTATTTGTGCTGCTTTTTCAGTCATGTTCCCCCTTTTTTTTTTATCTTTATTTGTATTTGTTCTCAACATCTTTTATTCTTTATGCTCAATTAGTATTAAGTTCTAGATATTAATGTTTTTCTTGCCCGAAACGCATTGCGTAATAGTGGCTTTAGGCATTGTATGTACTAGCTCTATCTATATATCAATCCATTAATGTAACATCACTTGTATGTATATACCTTACCTGAATAAACATCTGAATCTGAAACAAATAGATCGTTAGAGAAGCGGGGTCCAAAGAAATTATTATTATTATTATTATTATTATTATTATTATTATTATTATTATTATTATTATTATTATTATTATTATTATACATAGTAAAGATGTAGTCTCTACAGTAACTGTACTAAAAAGTTAACTTGTACGAGAGCGAATGTATGAAATGCGTACTAGGACTTAACGTAGTACGAAATGACACCAACTCGACCAGACTAGACTAGCAGGTGGCGGTGAGTTGTTGTTGTGTAGGACCAGCGTGGACCACCACCCACACCGGAGGTGTGGGTGGTGGTCCCGACTTCCCACACCGGAGGTGTGGGGTCCACGCTGGGTGTAGGTGGTGGTCCACGCTGGGTGTAGGTGGTGGTCCACGCTGGGTGTAGGTGGTGGTTCACGCTGGGTGTAGTTGGTGGTCCACGCTGGGTGTAGGAGGTGGTCCACGCTGGGTGTAGGAGGTGGTTCACGCTGGGTGTAGGAGGTGGTCCACGCTGGGTGTAGGAGGTGGTCCACGCTGGGTGTAGGAGGTGGTCCACGCTGGGTGTAGGTGGTGGCGGGTCCGTCTAATTACCACAAGCTACACAAGCTTCAGAAAGCTTCCTGGCAATACGTTAGTAATGAATAAATATGATATGTTAGGTTAGGCTAACCTAACTTAACCAAACCAAACCTAACCTAACCGACACTTGGATCATCGACTTGATTTGGCGTCACCAGCTTTTTATTTTTGCCTAATTTCTTTATAAAAAGATACTTTTTCAGATTAAAATTGTTTTTTTGTATTGTACATTCAGCACCAACATTATAATGAGTAAATATATCATATTTATTCATTACTAACATATTGCCAGGAAGCTTTCTGAAGCTTGTGTAGCTTGTGGTAATTAGACGGACTGATGGTGGCCCATGCTGGGTGTAGGTGGTGGTCCACGCTGGGTGCAGGTGGTGGCCCACGCTGGGTGGTGGCCCACGCTGGGTGGTGGTCCACGCTGGGTGCAGGTGGTGGCCCACGCTGGGTGTGGGTAAATACCCACGTGAAGTTACAGGATGAGAGCTCCGCTAGTGGTGTCCCGACTTCCCAGCACTCTTTGTTGTCATAGGTATGGTCTTGCATGTGGTATCTTACATACGGTATCAGTGCATGGGGGGGTTCATCCACTGCAAATTACCTCATGCCTATCATCAGTCAACAAAAATCTGGTGTCAGAACTATAACAAACTCTGCCTTCAGACAAGACACAGCCCCTCGGTTTAAGTCCCTAAACATGCTAAACATTCACTCCATACATTCTTATGTGCTAAATACATGTACAAAACGTTGTTCCTAAATGCTAATCTTGATCTGAAACTTCCTTGATAGGTTAGTTTAGTTTAGTTCATTTATTATGCACCCCATACCCATCTTGTGGGCGGTAGTGGAAAGGGTCCACAAGATGGGTATGGGGGTGCATACCTTGATAGGTGTATTAGAACCCATGAGCACCACACCAGAAATAAATTCTTTGATATCCCCAGAGTCAAATTAAATCGGTGCAAACACTCCATACAAATAAAAAGACCCCAGTGTTGTAGCTGATCACTGATCTGCTCCCCGTGCTTTGTAAAATGAGCCAGATTCTGGGCATGGCTCCTGGTAGGCATGGACGGGTCTTGGAGTCCTGGTGTGTTAGGCTATGGTTAGGTAGTCCCAGAACTTAAGTTAGGAACTATAGGGAGCCTATTAGTGAAAGGTGTTTCATTGCATTCAATGCTTGATTTTTGTTATGAAGCTTCCAGCAAGTACTGTACTGTATTTGGTTGCCACTGTGGAGTATGTTGGTCTCGTGCCGTCTCTGAATTCTCAGGTCCCGGTTTTCTTAGCGAGGCACACATCTGACTTTTAATCACACAGACAATTGTAATGTCCTTCAATTTGATCTAGATCAAATAAGTTCTTGGAGCATCAAGTGGCAAATGAAATTCATTGTGAATAAATGCTGTTATGGAATGTGGAATCGGAGAAATTAAACAACACACACAACTTGTAAATTATGTAGAAAGGAATTACAAAACTCTTTTTATAAAGAACGAGACCTAGGGATAGTTTTGGATACACACAAAGAACATTGTTAGAGGAGCATATGCGTCGCTTTTCAACTTCAGACTTGCTTTTAACTACAGTACAGTATATGGAGGTGAAATACTAAAGAAACTGTTCATGACTTTTATGAGACCAAAATTGGAATATGCACCAGTTGTATGGTGCCCAAGTCTCAAGAAGCAAATAAGTAAACTGGAAAAGTTACAATGGCTTCCATAAGCCATTGGAAGCTACAAAATGGCTTTCATAACAGTAAAACGAGAGTTACAAGGAGAGGCTAGAAGTGTTAAACATGCCAAAACTAGAAGAAGAGGCGATATGATACCACTTACAAATATTAACAGGAATCGACCAAATTGACAGGAATTCCTGAAACTAGCAACTTCATGAACAAGAGGACAGATTCAAGCGAAGGAAACAAAGGTGCCGAAAATATACAGTACAGTATTTGAAAGATTTCTTTTGCAAACAGAGTAGTAGATGGTTGGAACAAGCTAAGTGAGAAGGTGGTGGAGGCCAAAACCGTCAGTAGTTTCATAGCGTTATACAACAAAGAGTACTGGGAAGACAGAACACCACGAGCGTAGCTCTCATCCTGTAACTACACTTGGGTAATTACGTAGGCTGAATAAAGTGTTTGAGACTTTCATATTTACTTAGCTGTCTTGATATTGCAAGGAGTATGTGACATGTGATGGCACTGTCTTCCCAAGATCCTATGCTTGAACTTTTAGCCTGTGGCTTCAATTGGGTTCTCTTCTCATCGGTCCTGTCATCTTTGGGCAGCTGTGCTGGTGCCATTGTTTCCTGATCTCCCTAGTCTGGTTGGCTTGTTCTTCATACTACAGCTTTGAGCTTTGATCTGTAGCACCCAAGTCTTTCCAGTTCTACTTTTAATAATTTGCTTCTATTATAAAGGGATACCTTAGAAAGCAGCCAAAAGAGACTGCTTTGAAATCAGGCTTTGATTATTGTATAGGTCTATAAAAAGGAAATTTTGTACCAATTTGTTTGACTGCTCCTATTTTGCTCTTATTTCTGTTGTCCTGAGTGCAATAGCAATGTCTTAGTGTGAGGAAGTATGTGGATTGTCTGGGGTGCTGGAAGTGTGGATCTTGCTGCCACCTGGTCATGGCTGGTGTTGGTGCCCAAGCTGGCTTACTGGTAGTGAGCAGGAATCCTATGCTGGAGGGCTATTGAGTTTTAATTACTGTATTAATTTCTGACCATCATTCCAAGTTAGACTAAGTGTTCTAAAGTGAATCCCTAGTACAGGTACCTGTAATGACCATCATTTTAAATGTTCATTATGGTGTTTTGTGACATTGCCATTATCACTTTGCCTTACTGTCCAAGTTTTATTCAGTGCCTCAATAAAGTTTACCTTGAAGTACAGCTGAGTGAACTGCTCAGAAGACTGCTTTTTTGTGCTCAAAGCCTGTTTTGTTTTATGATTTTCAGGCATGTCCGTCTATCATGACGAGATTGAAATTGAAGACTTTGACTTTGAAGAAGAAACAGAGACTTTTTACTACCCTTGTCCCTGTGGAGATCGCTTTGAGATAACAAAGGAAGAATTGGCCTCGGGGGAAGATACAGCAACCTGTCCCAGCTGTTCACTTATAGTTCGAGTCATATACAACATTGTGAGTAAAATTATTCCTGTACTGTACAATATTTGCCATGTTATCACTACATCAATCAGCTGCTGATCTTTTGTAATATGGTACTGTATAAGCATTGCTGAAATCTTCAACATTTCATTCATAAGACTGCCAAGTTTACTACAGTATTACCAACTGCCTGTAGTTAAGTAAAATGATTCAAATAGGATTATTTTGGAAAAAAATAGACCCAGTGTTGAATGTGATGAAATGCCTCTTTCTGAGTGAGCCCTGGTGGCTCTAAAGCTATCTTGCTGAGATGGCTCCCTCCCAACTACTAGGAGACATCAGCCGTGGAATTCTGTTTGACCTACTTGGGACCAGAGCCAGAGCCTGGCCCCATCTCACTAGAGGTGTAGAGATCAGGTGACACTTTGCCACCCAATGAGAAAGCATTCAAAAAGTCAGCGAATCAATACAGACTACTGGTCGGTTCAAAGAGACCGAATTCTTAAAAGTGCCAAATGAACTCCCCCAACGACATAAACAAACAACTGAATCTCTTGAAACAAGGGAAGGGAAAAGAACTATCAGGGGAAAGCGCCAAGCCATTACGATTATATAGCACTTGGAAGAGGTCAGGATAACGATTTGGGATGGGACGGGGGGGAAAGAAATGGTGCCCAGCCACTTGGATAGTCGGGGATTGAATGCCGACCTGCATGAAGCAGTAGGGTTCGAAGCTATGTCCGTGAGGATCCCAGACGTGCCTGAATCGACTGGTTCGAACCCTTATCATGGCCCTTGTGGATTTGTTCATTTGATGCATCACACTATTGTGATTTGTGTGTGTAGTGAAGGGCGAAGCGGTAGAACAGCTTGTTGGCAGAGTCCGAGTGCATGGGGGAATTGTGTAAAACCGTGGTTTGTCTCTGAGAGACTGCAGGATCTGTGTGAAATCAGTAGAACTCCTGGTTGCAATTCTTTTACCATGTCGAGGCACAGTCGATTAAGGCGTGTCTGGGATCCTCTCGGACGTAGGTTTGAACCCTCATCACGGCCCTTGTGGATTTATCCAAATCAAATGTGATCAAGTAGTTTGCAAGTCATCTCGGCGAGATAGCTTCAGGTAGACACAAGGTGCTCCCCAAGAAATGGGATACTAATTATTAATTTAAAAAAGAGGGAAAAATTATTTCTCTATCTTGAGTCTGTTTATGAGCAACAGTTGGTAATCTGTTCCAAACCGAGTTAGACAATAATAATTACAGCATTCACGGAATATAGAAATCTTTTTACATTCTTAAGTTTATTATACATCTTTTCTGGAATGTAGATAAATGCTATTGTCTGTAATTATTTTTTATGTATTTGCAGGAGGATTTTGCAGAGTATGAAGAAGAAAGTGAGTCTGTTACTAAAGAGAAGCCACTAGCAACAAATTAGTTCTGAACAATTGCAAAATATTATCCTTGTTTGTAAGTATTTATATACAAATGCTGTACTGTATAATTACCTAACTGTAATTACCTAAGTTACAGGATGAGAGCTATGCTCGTGGTGTCCCGTCTTTCCAGCACTCTTTGTCGTATAACGCTTTGAAATTACTGACGGTTTTGGCCTCCACCACCTTCTCATCTAACTTGTTCCAACCGTCTACCACTCTGTTTACAAAAGTGAATTTTCTCATATTGAGTGCTGGAAGACGGAGCACCACGAGCGTAGCTCTCATCTTGTAACTACACTTGGGTAACTATGTTGATCAGGATTAGGAAAGTTGTACTGTATCTACTGGATGCATTTAATTAGCCAGTAAGCACAGCTGACAGGTATAGCCCCAGTTGGCAACCACAGATGGCATGCATACCCCCCCAGCTACCCAGCTATATAGCATATGTTCTGTAATCTGTGGTCAGCACAGTCGCCTCGCCAGTGAATCGTCTCGGGGTTTAATTCCTGGACAGGATGAGAAGTTTGGGCATATTTTTTTACACTTGAAACCTCTCTTCATCTAACAGTAAATAGGCACTCAAGTGTTAGGTAATTATTGTGGGGTTGCATCCTAGGCAGATTCAGTTGCTGGTCTAGGAGGACCTTGAAAAGCCTTACAAACTTCTTGTCCTCAACAATGGGAACCATACAAACATTTCATAGCTTTTCACTCGGTAAACATAGTCAACTTGTATCCTATGTACTCGCCTAGTTGTGCTTACAGGGGTGGGGGGGTTGAGCTCTGGCTCTTTGGTCAATGACCACTATGTGTATCACTACTAGGGCAGATTAATAGCTTTCTTGAGCATTCTAATAAATATTTATATATTTATACTGTTATGAATTGAGAGATTTTTATATAATTTTTATGTATATCCATATGCATATTTTTAACCATGTTTTCATAGCAGATAACAGTATGGGTGGCAGAGGTCGTGGTGGTGGTAGAGGCAGGGGCCGTGGAATGACCTTGGAGCAGCTTGGTGTGCAGAAGGGTGAAGTTTTACCAGAGAGAGTTGTTGGCCCCCCTGAGACATATCCTCCTCTGGAATTCCGCCCAGTTCAACCCACTCAAGAGAAAAATTTAGCAGAGTCATATCTGCTGGTAGTTAAAAAGGAGTACCGAGAACACATGCAAAATTCCCAGTATTATATTCAGCCTGGAATCAAGAGACCTGACATAGAGAGGTACTCGGACAGATATCAACTGCTTGCTAGCCATCATGGGCAGCTAACACTCAATTGGTCTAGGTTTCCAAAGGAACTCCATCCCTCCACACCATCTACCTTAAGTAAAAAGAGAAAGGCACGTTCGGTAAAAATTAATGTTAGTGTTAAAAAAGCTAGACATAAAGATATTAATGATATTGAAAGATTTGAAGCTTTAGAAAAAAATGAAGCTACTTTAGATGCTGAGGAGGCAGAGGAAGGAGAAGATGAAGAGAAAACTGAAGGTGAAATATTGGAGGAAATGGAAGAAGCTGATGAAGAGTTAGATGAAGGGACAGATTATGTGAACAACTACTTTGATAATGGTGATGATTATCTTGATGAAGAGGATGATGCACTTGAAGAAGGTGGAGTATTTTGAAATATTCAGTTGACAATGGAATGTTACGAGTATTCAGACATGGCTTGTTACTCAGTGTATTGGCTTTTTATTTTGATGTAGTTACTATTGGCCATATGAGCCTACATCCTCGGTAAGTAACTGTCAAGGTTGTTGTTATTTTGACACGTCAACTGTAGCACTTTATGGAATATTTTATTTCTACGTTAACACCATTACAGTACTGTACTGTATATTAAATGAATAATTTATATAGATAAATTAGTTGATATACAATTTTAATGCTAAACACAAGCTCTTTAATTTTTAGTTTATATTACGTTATTAAATATAAATGAACTTGTATGATTGAAATACAGTACTGTATCTCCATTCAGATAGTAACTGATATGTTGAAATGTGAATGTTTTATGCAGTGTTAAATATCAGTGAATAGTTTTCTGGAGGGAGCCTCCCAGTGGCTCCCTCAACCTATTTTGCTGAGATTGCTCCATACTAAAAAGTCACATCATTCGTGGAAGTTGTGTTTGGCCTATATCGACTACAGCCCGGTTGGTCCGGCACTTCTTGCAGAAAACTGTCAATTTCTTCATGAAGACTTACACTTTTGTTCCTGCCATATTTCTTTTATTTGCTGACACCTCCACTCTTTACTGACTCTATTCTGTATTTCCATCCATATCATTCACTCCAATATGTTGTTTTACTGTGCAAATTTAGCACCTGGCCCTCCAATATTTTCCATGTATATATTATTTGATACCTCTTTCGAATCTTATAGTGTACATTTTCAGAGCTCTGAAATAATGCAATAGTTGGTGCTTATCGTATCTGTGTGCTGTACATGTTCTCTGTATTCCCACTTATTTCAGCAATTCAACTGCTCTGAAGGGGGGGAATTGCGTATCGAGCTTGGAGATTGACATTTTAACCTGGTGTTCTGGTGGCTCAATATTTGGCCAGTGTTCCTAGTCCCAGTCGGTTGTGTGTTGTTTTGAGTCATGTCTACTAGTCTGGTTTTGCTTCATCCTAGTGCCTGCCCCCTATTCTCCTTCCTGTTAAGCTGCATTTTTTGTTCTTTGTGGTTAGCTGTACAAAACTAATAGAGGGCTTTCTCCAGAAACCCAGTGTTGAATGTAATGAAATGCCCGTTTCTGGAGGATCCCTGTGGTGGCTCCCAGACACCCACCCTTCAAAACAGGTCTCGGGCCAGGCTGCCTAGTGATGACAATTAGTACTAACAAGTTCCAAGCTAATTTGAATGAATCCCTTGTTCTGTGAATTGTTTGCGGAGTTGTTTGGTAATTTCAAGGCTTCGTTTGAGGTCAACCCTCTAAGTTGTCTGTAAAGTTTCACAAACTTTCTGGAGGCTTTTTCCGGTGCAGCGGCAGATCGTCACTTGCATCCTATGCTTCCATGGAGGATTCTGGTCTCTTAGGCCAAACAAAACCTCCACGGCTGATTGTGACCTTTCACTATGGAGCTATTGCTGCAAGATAGCTTCAGGGAGCCACCATTACTTCTCCAGTAAGAGGCATTTCGTTATGTTTAATGCTGGGTTTATTCTTTGTCAGCAAAAAATATTTGATAAACATACGCAGAGTCATGCCACTAACGTGATTGCATCAATAAGATAATCCATAGTAGCAGTGATGAAGGTTTGAACCTGTGCAGTGGATGTTCCCACGCACACGCTTCTAATGACTAGACTAGAACCCTCTAGCGACTAGGTTTGAACTCTCATCACTGCTCTTTCAGATTTTCTCATTAACATCCTAACTCTTTAGCAAGTTAACCTGTTGTTCCTCGTGCTTACTATATGACATCCTCACATTTGTCCACTAAATTTCTGGGATTACTGTATTTTTTTATTGTAATTACTATATAATAATTCCCATTATTATTTTTTCACATTCTAATCAGAAAAATGCACACGTTTCCTAACTTTTAATTTTTATTCTCTTCACTGTTGTATTCTAAACAGGATGCCATGTAGAATTTTCCTAAATTTCTGCCATCATAAACCTTTACCTCTCAAGTGTCACAGTTTAAAAGCCAAGCATCATTGTTGTTGGAAGATATTTTGTGCAGGTTGTTGTAAATGAGTACGCGTTGCTGTGAAATTATAAGTTGTGATAGGGCTCTTCAGAACAAATAAGGGTACTGATATAAATATGGTATAGAAACTAAAATATGTTGGAAAAAATTGTAAAATGTATGTATATTTTAGGTATTATAATTTCCAGATTGTTGTAAATAATAAAGTACACATACTGTACTAGAAAAATACACAAGGGAATCACATTATCTAAATGTATTTCTATTTTGAAACTGTCCCTGAAAGGGGCATTACAATATCAATTTAGTGATGTTTAGAATTTACCTGATGGAGTGAGATTATCTCTATGGGCCTACCTCATAATTGTTCTTGTATGGTACTTCATGTACTAGCTCTCAAACCATTCAGATTTGGATATAAATGAATACCTATAATCTGTCCTGTGTGCATTTGATACTTACCTACTTTCCTATGTGCAAATATTGTTATATACAGTGCTGTGCTACAGTATTTTGATATTTTTCATCCACTTAAAATATAGACATGACTTTCAGGTGTCTATAGAAATAATAGTTCCTAGCTGATCACAAGGTGGTCTGACCCATTCTCTAACATTATTAATTTATACTTTTGACTTGCATAAAAAAAAGGAAACAATTTCTCATTTATTTAATTTAACATACAATCGTTTTACTCGAGCAATAAAACACATTCCACGTAATTTACAAGTTTTCTACCCAGTAAAAACTGGTTGCTGCTACACATTCTAGCAGATAGTCGGTACCTGGGAGTTGGGCAACTGTTGTGTGTTGCATCCTGGGGAAGGTCAATAGTTGGTCTAGGGGGATCTTTAACTGTAACAGGCTTCTTCCCCCCCCCCCCCCCCAAGAATGAGTAACCAACACCATGAATAATCCTGAAACTACAGTATGGCTTAAGACTTGCACCAAATCATTTAGATGAACACATGGATGTTGTGGAATTACTTGGAAGCAATATTACATAAACTTGTCATAATTCACCACTAGGTTAAGAGTATGGAATAGTCTTGCATTGACAATGACTGCCCAAAAAAACCCAGGCCCTTAAGTCTTATCAGCTTGGAAGACCAGCTACCCCTTTTCTGAGGGGGAGGTCCTTCCCTGCTGGATCTGCAGCTGTCCTAAACTTCCCCTTCTGATCATCTCCCTCCCATTACAATCTCCTTGGCAGTGACATCACCTGTGGTGACTAGTTCATTGCCCAGTGTGACCCATAACCTGTTTGTAACAAAGGTTCCTTATGTGCCTTATGTACCATATTTGGTTTAAAGGAATTAGGAAGTCAGTTTTTTAAGCACTCTGAAAATCGAAGCATTTGACTAGTAAGTATCAAAAGAAGGCACCAAGCCAGGAAGGCTATGTAGCACAAACATTACTCAAAAATGCACAGCTGTAACACGACTTAATGCAATTTTTTTTTCATTTCAGTGTCCATGTGGATATTTGAGGTAATAGTACCCATAGCCTTTATATAAGGAGAATTTTTTTTCTATGGAATGTATTTTATATTGGGTTGTAGATACCTGTAGACAAATATTTATGTATAGCACTATTGATTACAGAGTAAAAATATAGAATGATCCTCTGGCTTTTGATATGTTAAGCCATTTTTATTAGTCTTGGGCACAATCAGAGAACACTGTATGAACATCTGAGGTCAACCGTTGTTGAACATACTCTCAGCCAGTATAAGAAATATTGCCGGTACAACTGTGGACATCTTCAAGATAAAAACCCATTTTTTTTTTTTTTTTTTTTTTCAAAAAAGTGCCCGACCAACCGGGCTGTGGTGGATGTTATTAAATTATGTATTAAATTTCCTATGCTCAGTACTATAGAATCAGAGAAACCCAAATTTTCTATAGCCATTAATATATAGTACACCCATTATTGGTAATATTCATATGATATGCCTATTACTGTGGATACTGTTCAGTACATTCATGTTACTCTACATGATACACCCACTACTGAGGATACTGTTCAGTACCTGCTTGATGGGGTTCTGGGAGGTTTTCTACTTCCCCCAAGCTCGAGCCTAGTACATTTGTACATATTGAATGACACCCACTATTGAGGATACTGTTCAGTACATTTGTACATATTGTATGACACACCCATTACTGATGATTCTGTTCAGTACACTCATATTACAGTACAGTATGTCTAAATTCAACAGATCATAAGTAATTTGTATAACACAGTGCATTAATACTAATGGTAAGAAATTACTTACATAAGGAAGCAACATACAAAATAGAACAGGCAGTATTAAAGAATAGATGTTGAAATATTCACCATTACATGTCCTAACAAATTATGAGTAGTAATAAAGTACAGAACTACATTTTCAAATGTACAGTACTATCATTTTATTAGGTTTTCATCAGACAGAATGACCAATAATGAAGTATAATCAGATATAACAACTAATTTGCTACACAATATATAAGGGAATTCCATGATACGATTTAGAAAATTTAGCATGTTCAAGATAAGAACATTTGTCAATTTTAAAACTGACAATACACTCTATGGGTTCTCTCAATAACATATCTTACTATAAAAGCCACACATGTCAAAGATATAACAAAACTTATTGAACAAATTCTTTATAGATTTAACAAAAAATTCTAGAATGGGTAAGTATCACGGGAGAAATGTGTGGACAACCACCACACTGAACACCAGAATGAAAGTACAATCCTAAAAATATTTGTATTCCAGAAATATACCAAAGAAAATGCTGATCAGGTCTGTTTTGGAAAGCACATCAAGCATGTATATCTAAAGTTATCTAAGAAATCAATAAAACTGCATTAATACCAATATTTTGACTGATACCGATATTGTGTAATGACGTTAATTAATATCAATAATACAACACCTCTTGGATCAATTACTGTAATTTCTTTTCACATCGAGATATGGGAATATTCAGAAAACATTTTTCAAGTACTTACATTATACAAAAATATTTTGTACACCATGTACAACACTGACTCAAATAAATTTCCCCTTTACCAATCACATTTCATGTATGGGAAAAATCTATTCGAGAAATAATTTATTATACATATCGTTTCATTGCAAAAATTGTATTATGCATTTAGATTTTGTAGAAATCCTTTATTATACATTTCATTACATTGTAGGAATTTTTTTATACATTTCAACACAAAATAAACATTTAAACATGAGTGACAAAAGACATCTTGATGGCATAATGACTGCAACAGAAAACTCTGTTAGCTTTAAGTTGTAAATAATAAAACATTGATAAATATAAGCATTTTGCCCTATTGTCCATCAGTGTTGGTATTGCAAATCTTGTACACAATAATTAAAAGTAGTAAATACCGATGTATAGAATAAAATCTTATGCTAGTACAGATAATGTATTCACATACCCCTTTGTATCCACAGGCAGTGGATGGCATGATACAGTGATTACAATGGTTTGATATATAAATGAAAATCACTGAGGCAAAGGAATGACTAACTCACATTCTGGTGATTCCCAGATGCCTGCCTTAACCAACTTGAGCACAATGGTACAAAAGTCCACCAACCCAGAACTCTACCGAGTTCTCTAGGAGGTTCTCCGGTCCCCTGAACCCAAGCAGGGCTCCTTGAATGACTTCATGCTCAAAAAAGACAGGGCGTTGTTTCAGTTATCCCTGATGCATTAAAGCCTTCAGCATTAAAATTTGTGAATGCATTGCATCATCTTTATGGAAGAGAAAACGTGTTCTCTTGAAAAATATATTGTAGACTGTCCCATGCTAACTGGCTTCAGACCCGCTGAGGGGAGATATGATGCTCTGTAAATGCTATCTGAATATTGTCCTGGAACACCCAAGATTTACCATATAATGCAACAAGTATATATGTGATGTAATTATAAACCAAGCTTGTAAAATGACTTTAATCACCTTTGTGGATGAGTGCTCAATAACCCACTACTGTACACTACATGTAGTGTAAAACATCTCTAACCCTGTCCATGGAGGACAGAATAAAATGTACAGTATATATGCTGGTTAGCACAGGAAAGGATGGGTCACATATATAGTAGAAAAAACTATTTTTGTACAGTATTTAACTTTACAATACTGTACAGTTACACAAGGAAATCACATTAATATATCAATGAGAAAATCAAGTATTATAAAGTTGAGAATTGAAAGGTAAAGTGGTGTACTAGCAGTCTAAGGATAGATAACTGCAGACCTTGGTTTAAATCCCACTAATATTCAAGATTTCAGTCCTCTGTGCTGTTCCTGTATATATTTACTTATTTAGCAATTTAAATATTAGTGTGTAACTTTACCCAATATTGTAACCAAAGAACTGTCAGCATTACAAAAATAGTTACTCAAATTATTCCTTATATTAACTACATAAAAAAATTACAATTAGCATATTTCACCTTACCTAAATTTAAAATACCACACAAAAATAACTGCTTAAATATGACTTGCCTTAGTGCAAGTTGTAACACAAGTAACCCTTACTTGCCTCTAGTAATAGACAATCATTTAATTTATTTTAATAAACATATACTGTATTTTTACATCTCGGAAGTACACTATTATCAATATATTAATAGTTATACCTTAAAATGTGTTGGTGTTGATTTAGGGTCAAAGATGACTCAAATGCTCCGTAAATTTAAAATATTTTCCAGCTTCCATCATCAATTTTATCATCAATGTCTACATTGTTAGGTGTATTAACTACTTGCTATTGTATTGGAGTTGCCACTAACCTTAGAACTTCCCGTTTCATATTTACACATTACTGAAAACATGTCTCCACCAAGTCTGTAAAAAGAGAAAATACATGAATACAGTACTGTATTGAGGGCATTGTAAAAATCAGTAAGATATCCATAAAACTTTACTGCACTTCAAAATATATGCCCAGCTACACATTAGAGCATATAATACTGTATGAGCTCGGTTATTAGAAGCCCGCTGAACCAAATATTTGGGTTATCCATACATAATTGCACCTGGAAATTTTCTGGCAATACTTTGCCATACCTGGGCAGAAATCCAGGTAACTAGAGATTTGGCTGGATACTGCAGACTGGCACAATGTCTAAGTGCGAAAAATTCCTAGCTAAACTTTGCCATAACCGTACAGAAATCCAGATAACCGAATAGGGTTACAGTGAGAGGTGTAGGCACTCCTCTGTGTATACACTACAAATTATATGGAAAGGGACTATAGAACTCTGACAAATAAACAGATCTAATGGGTAATTTTGGATAGTTGAATATCACCAGAGGACCACATGAATGTCATTGATTGAAGAGCATTTGCTACACTTTCCAACTTCATAGTCACTTTTAAATACACAGATGGTGAAATATTAAAGAAACTGTTCACAACCTTTGAGACAAACTGGAATGTGCAGAGGTTGTATAATAATATACAGTAATATATAATGTAATGTAATATATGTAATAAATATAATATACAGTATAATAATAATATACATTATACTATAATAATATATATTATTATAATAAAAATTGGCTCTGGTACCCATATTTTAAGGAATTTGATTGGAAAGACTTGTTAGGACATGAAGTAAATAAGATGCATGTCAAGTTGTGAAATATATGATAAAGGCACAACAAAATTTATACCAAAACAGATGTAAAACCAGGAAACAGGATTGGTTCAACAGAAATTGTGAGAGGGCCAGAGACCAAGACACAAAAATTGAGCCAATATATGAAGAGGCCAAACCACCAAACATACCAGCGATATAAAGCAGCGAGAAACAACTACACGGCAGTGTAGTTGACCAAAAGACTAAAAAATGCAATCAATATAAGTAGAGGCCAAAGCCTCAAACATACCAGCAATACAAGGAAGAAATGACAACATGGCAGTGGGAAGAGAGGCAGAAAGAAATTTTGAAAAAGAAAGTGGACAAATGTAAAACAGAACCAGGCCTATTCTATAAATTCATAAACAACAAATTGCTGGTAAAGGATAATATTCAGAGGTTGAAAATGGTAAACAGATTCACAGAAAATGACAAGGAAATGTGTAAAACATTAAATGAAAAGTTCCAAAGTGTTTGTACAAAATGAAATCTTCAGGGAACCAGGGAACTTCAATTTTCTTTTAATAAATTTATAGAATAGGCCTCATTCTGTTTTACATTTGTCTACTATCCTTTTCTCAAAATTTCTTTCCACCTCTCTTCCCACTGCCATGTTGTCATTTCTTCCTTGTATTGCTGGTATGTTTGAGGCTTTGGCCTCTACTTATATTGATTGCATTTTTTAGTCTTTTGGTCAACGGCCCTCTCATAATTTCTGATGAACCAATCCTGTTTTCTAGTTCTGCATCTCTGTTTTGGCATATTTTTTTGTGCCTTTATCATATTTCACAAAACTTGGCATACAATTCATTTACTTCCTTGCCTAACAATGTCTTTCCAATTAAATTCACTAAACAACTTTGTAAGTTCTCCATGTTGTCCTCTAGTGAAATAAAGTGTTCCAACTGCTTCATTTTCCTCTATCTCTTCTAGATTATAATGCATTGCATACTTTATTTTGAAAAACAACATGGGTGGAGGGGTTAGGTGTGTGTGGCTGGTGAGTAACGGGGGGCAGACTAACTGAGACCTGGGGTGATCTGGGTTGCCACCTGATGACAGTCAGGCACATCACAGTTATGGTATTTACATTACAGTAACAATCATATGCCTTCTTACCCAAATTTTCAGGCAGTGACTCGATTCTCTCTCTAGGCCAATCTCCGATCTCCGAGCTCTGTCACCATCTTTCAGAGAACCAGATTATAATCATGGCTCCCAGTAGACTCGAGTGGGTCTTAGAGGCCTGGTACCATTCTCTAAAGCTTGGCACCCTTAGTGTTATAGCTACGAGGAACTACCGAGTGATCCCAGGAGGCCTGGTCGACGACCGGGCTGCGGGGACGCTATGCCCCGGAAGCACCTCAAGGTAACCTCAAGGTAAGGATCCCTCCCAGAAACAGTCTTCGACTGTACTATATAATGTATAGTTAAGTTACTCATGTTAATTTTTCATATAATTAATAATGTGTGATACATACCTGTGGGCCAGCCACCTGTTTTTGATGACTGCAAGCTTGAGAGAATCACAGGTGAGTGGAGTGAGCAGGTTTGTGTGAATGGCACGCCCCATTCCCTCCATAACCACAAGGTCACAGCCCCATTGCACTATTTCATCAACTAGTGAAAGTGGAAGGCGACTGAAAAATATCACGAACATTAATTAATGTACAGTATATTTAATCACTACCATTACCCCACTTCTAACTTGTATGGGGTGAGAAGATATCAGCTCAAAAAAACCAGCGTTGAATGTAATGAAACGCCATTTTCTGGGTGAGACCCGGAGGCTCCCCGGAGCTTTACCGGCTGATATGCTAATGTCAGACTTTGGCATCAGTCATGTGTATGGAGTTCTAGGGCCTACCGGGGACCACGAGCCAGAACCTGGCCCCCTCAGAGAGGCAAGGGGAGCAATGGCCTATAGAAACCCCCGTGTGGTTGGAAGCATTCTATGTCTGCCATCGACCGGGTCAAGCATCCAGAAAGGTAAGCATTCCAAAACAAACCCCTATTCTGGTGAAAATTGCTACCTAAGCCGAACTAGTGAATAGAACTCTTCAACAGAAAACACGGAAACTAGTATGACGTCATACGTCACCGCGCCGCTGTCTGCGCAGCTCCCCCCTCCCCGGGAGGGGGAAGGGGGAGCCCCAGACCTCCCACGCCGGCTATCCACCCATCAGTTCTGAGGCTGGATGTCAAAACACGCGAAAAACGCCGACCGGAGGGAGGGAGGGTTGCCGGGGAGCCTCCGGGTCTCACCCAGAAAATGGCGTTTCATTACATTCAACGCTGGTTTTCTGGGGGGAGCCCCGTCGGCTCCCCGGAGCTAACTACCCACAGAGGAAGGTCAAAGGGACAAAACCGGGAGGCGGACACCACGCACCCCCCAAGGAGGCGAGACAACCGGCAGCAAACGCCAACCCAAGGCGCCACAGCCCCGAAAATCCCGGGAACAACACGAGAACCACGAGCAGCAAGGCCCCTGCACGAACACCAAAAATCCATGCCCGAAAGACTGCAAGGCCACGTCGCCCAGACGGCAGCGAGAGCAGCGAAGCCACGAACGCCACAGGCATAAGGGAAGAACACAGGCAGCTTAGCCACAAGAACACGGCTGACCACCCGGGACACCATCACCCGCGAACCGGGAAGAACAGAACCGGATCAACGCAAAACGCGCTCCGGACCCAAACGCCGTGGCACGCAAACAACAGCAGAGGGCCGCCACTGAACACAAAAACGACACACCCCCGGCCCGACCAACGAAGCACCAACAAACCCTGGACCCCTCCAGAATGCAGCAGCCCCACCCCGCGCCAGAAAAGATGGAGACTGCTGCCATCAAACAACCAAAACGCTAAAACCGAAGGAGCAAGAAAACACAGCGAACCGACCCCCAGAGGCAAAGGCCCAAAGGAAAGAGCCGACGAAAAAACACACCGGAACCGAAGGGGCACTACCAACCGAGGAGAAGACAGAGCACGCTGACCAGAGACCAGGATGGTGCAAGCGGCGCACGAACAGGCCGGAGGTGAAATGACGCACAAGACAGCTGACTAACGGTGCAGAAGCAACACCAAGACCGAAAGCAAGCTGAAGCGGCTCCGCCTGCGCCGCACGAAAAGAGGCGACAGTATGTGGCAAGACGACGGCCCCCAACCCCCACTAGAAAACCAAGCCGAGAGTAAACCAAGCCAACAAGAAGGACCCACCGAAGAAGGGACAGGAAAAGGAAGGACCGCCAAAATACCCCATACTGCCGCCAAGAAGCACGCAGGTGGGACACCTACCACGAAGCCACCCGACCACCAACCGGAGGCGAGACCACGAGGCAGAACATAAGCAGCCCCGACAAGGCCCCCCCGAGCCCAGGAAAAAGGCGGAGCCGCGAGAAGATCTCGGGCGCGACCACCGAAACCCAGGCGGCACAAGGAGATGGAACGTCTGCCGAACAGAAAAACTCCGAAGCATGCAAGCCCGCCAGGAGTTCAGAAACGACGGGTCCGACGCGAGACATCGCAAGAACCCCCCCAAAAAAAATAAAACAACAACAACAACCGGCAGGGCAAGCTAGGAAAACCAAAGAAGGCGGAAGGGTCGCCGCCAGAACAGGACCCGAACCAAGGGGCCCGAACAACTGCAACAGACCGAAACAAAGAAGCACATCACAGGACACAGGCTGACCAACGCCTAAGAACACACGCAGAACATTCCTGCTGCAGAAGAGGCAGGAAGAAAGAGCAGAAGCACAAAAAAAAAAACCAGAACAACCAGGGGTGGACAATCAGGCAGGGACAAAAACCCCACGCAATCCCCAGGCACAAAACGGCAGCAAAGCGCCACTCCACAACCGGACACAGGAACAAGGACACGCCACCGTGAAACACGGTACCAATGCTCACGTGCAGCAGCAGCAGCAACAGGCACCACTGCAACATGCAACATGTAAATAGCAACTCCCCTCTGCAAAGGCAGAGAACGGAGCAGGCAGACCCCAGACAGGGCCAACGGAGACACGACAAAACCCTGCAGGCCCAGAAACCTGCACCAGGCGACCGACGGCGGAGAAACCCCGCTCGATACCTGCTGGATGAGGTACTGGGAGCTCTTTTACACCTCAAGCCCGGCCCAAGGTCAGGCCAGACCGGCCAGAGGATGGCCCACCAGGCAGCTGCTAGGAGCCGGCCCACATACCCCCACAACCAGGACGGGCCGGAACTGCCATACGAAAACAGGCCAGTGCGCCCTGGAAGTCCACGGACGAACCAGCAAGAAGGCTTATGCTCGCAAGTAGGTCGTGTAACAAGCACAGACCACTGATGGTAATACAGTGTTCCCCAAAAGTGCCAATAGCACCACTGCACTCCACTGGTACTATCCCGCAAGTTCTACCAGATAGGCGGGACCCAAGAGCCAGAGCTCAAATCCTGCAAGCACAGCCAGGAGCCTCACCAGGTGAGTACAGAACCAACCCTACAACCCCCACACCTCACAACATTAAAAAAGGAGGGTCCCCTGAACGACTGTAGCATGGGTTGGACATGCACAGGAGGGGGACAGGAAGGGGTGATAAAGGGACAGTCACTGGTGTGCGAACGGTCTCAGTCGTACAAAATTATACCTAAATAAAGACAGGTATATGAACACCGCCGCATCCAGCGCCCGGCCAAAAGACGCCAGACCGCAGAAACTCACCTGGCGAATGGTGGCTCGAACTTGACACGACTCAACCGTGCCCAGAAGAACTTGGGAGCACCGCCAGGTGAAGACGCCAGAGCCGGACCCGCAGGAGAACAGGGAGAGGCGAAGGAGGCGGTCCACACCCATGACACAGAAAACCGCGGTGTCCTCCCCACAACTGGGAACCAGGACACCCCTGGCGCAAAGGGGCACATACCGCAGCCAGGGAGAAGAACGAGAGGCGAAGCACTGTAGCAAAAAAGGGCGCAAAACCCCAGCACTGAACCATCGCCCAGACCAAAACAAACTCCACGGCGCATGCGCATAACACGCTGGCCGAACCGCACACCCTCCCTGCGGGAAGGCGCCAGCCAGGACTATTGCACGAGAAAAAGAGCCAAAAGAGGAAGCAGGAACAAGAAAACCGGCCAAAGAAGCAAAGAGCCCAAAAAAAGGGAACCCAAACGGGCGACAAGTAGCCCAAACGGGCGACAAGTAGCCCAAACGGCCGACAAGTAGCCCAACCGGGCGACAAGTAGCCCAACCGGGCGACAAGTAGCCCAACAGGGCGACAAGTAGCCCAACAGGGCGACAAGTAGCCCAACAGGGCGACAAGTAGCCCAACAGGGCGACAAGTAGCCCAACAGGGCGACAAGTACTAGGAGCCGACAGACGTTCCAATAATGCGGGAAGTAGCGAAAAACCTTCCCGTACCCTCGAGAACACAGAAGCCAACACTAGTCCCGAAGGCACACGAAGGCGCAGGCGCACCCGAGATCAAAAGTCACGCAGAACCCCATCGAACGGGGAAACATGACAAAAACACCGTCCCAAAAAGCGGGGGAGGAAACATCCACCCACAGGACGGAACCAACCGACTCAAAGGCCAAGGAACCGAGCCCGGGGAGGGGCCGACGTCCAACAGCACGTACGGCGAGTGGGGAGGAAAAACCCCACTCCGCGTAACCACAAGCCCCGCCTAGAGGGGGATAAAACCCCCCACGGGGTCTAACGGGGCCAAGGCCCCCCAAGTCAGCCCCTCCCCAGCCCCGGGAACCTACACGACAGGCCCCGGGGCCGAGCCGTTCCCCCAAAGCCCCGGCCGTACCAGAAAACCGGGGCAGCCGTGAAAACACTAAGGAAGGGAGCCCACTGGCAGACTCATACAACACGGCTGGAGGAACAGGCCCAAATGCCCCCGTCACTACCCCGGAAGGGGAATTCCCCGAGACTGCCCGAGTCTCAACACCACCAAACACCCCGCCCTGAACCTACAGACGGTAAGGAACCGGATGCAGGCAGGAAGGGTGAACCAGGGGAAAAACGAAATACAACGGGGCAGCCCCGGGGCTCCCGGGGAGGAAACCACGAGAACGTTGCCACCACCAAGGCTCAAGTGCAACGCCCCTGCTGCCCGCACCCGCTTTGTTAGCACAACTGGGTAACCGAGCCACAACGAGCAACCAAACTCGCAGGACACCGGGTCGAAGGTGTCACCGACCCCACAGGCAGCAGACGGAGGCAAAACAGAGAGTCACCCAGAGACAAAAGGTGAGAGCAACCCGCAAACTCGCTGGAAGCGAGGGGGGGGCTCTGGGGTCACATCCATCGGACCCGCGCGCCCCCAGGGGTTTCCCAGGGTCCCGAGCGTTTACTTTAAGAGGACTCGCGCTCAGGTAATCCCAGGCAGGGTACTGCTAACCGGCACCCAAGCTACCAAACAACTTTCTAAGAGCTGAACCCCCGGGACGTGTACACTCACGGGGACCTAGCAGGGGGTACCACCAGAAATACTCAGAACACAAGGGACACAAGGGGCAAGAACGAAGGCAGACCCCCCCACCAGGTATATAAACAAAAGAAAAAGAAAACCCCGCAAGAGGACAGCGTACCCAAGCGGAACAGAGCCGGCCGCTATGATTGGTAAAGACAAGCTGCACAGTACCCCGCGCCCCACCAGTGCAAACACTGCCCCTTACTCGAAGGCGAACAAGGGAGACAGAACACCCGAGCACACAAAGAGCGGCCGAAAACCAAGCGGTAAACGGCCAAGCAGGGGCAGGACCCAAGGAACTTGTGGAAGGTGGCCCCAAGCCCCAAGGGCAGTACTTACAGGGCACCTAGGGAAGGGAACCCTAGGCGCATGCAGCCCGAGTACTGAAGAATCACACCCGGCTCACGCACCACCTAGAAAACAGACACCACACTCTAGGTACAGTGCTGAAACAACCACTGGAGCCGGAGCACATAACCATTGCCTATAGCATCAGCCGAAGAACTGATGGGTGGATAGCCGGCGTGGGAGGTCTGGGGCTCCCCCTTCCCCCTCCCGGGGAGGGGGGAGCTGCGCAGACAGCGGCGCGGTGACGTATGACGTCATACTAGTTTCCGTGTTTTCTGTTGAAGAGTTCTATTCACTAGTTCGGCTTAGGTAGCAATTTTCACCAGAATAGGGGTTTGTTTTGGAATGCTTACCTTTCTGGATGCTTGACCCGGTCGATGGCAGACATAGAATGCTTCCAACCACACGGGGGTTTCTATAGGCCATTGCTCCCCTTGCCTCTCTGAGGGGGCCAGGTTCTGGCTCGTGGTCCCCGGTAGGCCCTAGAACTCCATACACATGACTGATGCCAAAGTCTGACATTAGCATATCAGCCGGTAAAGCTCCGGGGAGCCGACGGGGCTCCCCCCAGAAAAGGAGTAATAATATAAAGTACCAAGGGGGTATGGAAACGCTATTAAAAACAATCACCCATTCATTATATCATTCATGCTAGTATATACCATCACAAATAACACCAATACACTATAGCAATTCTCCAATTCAATTTCACAACAGTGATCTGCCATGTCAGTGTATTGTTCACATCCAATTCCTCAGTGTAAAAGTTATACAAAAGTTTCTCTCCATTCTCAATCAGCATTACCTTCTAGTTAAAACTTGTATGAATGGAAGCCGCATAATTTTCCAGATATTAAGGAAGATGAGGCTTGACTTGCAATTTTCACTTATCTGAAATGAAGGCAAGGCATTTACATTACTTACCTGAGATCAAGGCAAGGTGAAGCTTGACCTGACTCGCGTATACAGAGGGTGTTAGTGTCTAGGTGTTCACTGATGATAGGGCACACAGCAGCTACTTGTTTCATAAGCATACTAAGCTCCTCAGCAGTCACATCATTCAGTGCGGGCTTGCTGTTAGCACACAACACAACCTGCAAAGAATATTTAAAATATTAATACAAATAAATGAAAAGAACATTCATATGAAGAACTCAACCCCGCATAAAGTTGTGTTTATGGGGAAGAATTATGGCAAAGCAAAACTCCCCTTTCTTCAAAATTTAAGCATATTTTGTCATGCAATTTCCCCATTTCTTATTGTCATGCCCGGACGAAAGTGTTAAATAATATGGAAGAGAAAATTTTAAAAGTTAAATTAAGATTATGGACTTACTCTGGTTCCTCGGACAAGCAGCTCTCTAGCTAATGGTATAATTCCAAGGACAACATCACAGCCAGAATTGTCAAGAAATATAACTGCACATTTATAGGGAGACTGCTGCTGTCTTGTAATCCAAGCATCTAGATCATCATGCAGCCATGGACGAGCTGGAATACAGTATGTCCAAAATTTCAGCGATTAACAAGTACCAATACATTAATTTGCCCAGACCTTCCATTATAGGGGTTGATGTTACAACAGTTCCACAACAAGATCTAAAAATTAAAACATAAAAGCCTTTGAGAAAACTGAATGAGTGAAATTATCATTTATTATAATAAATTTTTATATTCATGGGGTTAATGAAGCTCTAACTCATGATATTGACTTAAAAATGGTATTACATAAAATAATTTATATACACCAGCATTTCCAACAACAGTCTACTTAAAATGCTCAAGAAACTACAATATATATGACATCAAGATCATAGGTGAGGCTTAATTTTAAGTCTTGTAGTCACTTGCCCAAAATGCTGAGTGTACTATTTACTTTAGGCATAGTATATATACCATACTTACTTTATCTAGAAATCCAACATTCTGTAACTCATTATGTATATACTTTCCCTAAATAAAATTATCTTATTTATTCTCCATTTCAAACCAATTTCCAAATTAAATTAAATTAAATTCCACAATTAATTATTCCCACTCTGGTTAACCCTTTGAAGATGCAAATCAAATATATATAATTTGGTCTAACTCCCTGGAGGGCGCACATCATATATATGTTCATACAGTATATGATTTAGAGATTTTAAATACTGATAATAGTCCTGCACATACACAGGGCTCACATTTGCTTCCTCAGGCCTCCAGAAACCATCACCCCCCCCCCCCCCCCAACTTGAAGAAAAAATGTAAAGTCCCTCACTTTCCTCCTAGAGCCTTAATAAAAAAAATATATGAGGACCATTTTTGGGAACATCACCATCCAGTGTCTGAACATTTAGTGCAGCCATAGAGGAAACATTAAACTTTTAACAACAGCAAATAAGCGATTACCATGTATATATTTCAAGCAAAATGTGTGCTATGTGCAATTTTAAGATTTAAGCCGTTTGAAAAAAATAAAAATATATATATTTATGGTGAGGTGGTAGGTGACATGGATGAATGACATACATGGGGTAGTAAATTAAGAGTGACATTTTAAATTTTTTAATTTTTCCCCAAGGGGCGAGTTTATTGGGCAGCGCCACTCTTGTGAGTGGACATACCACCATAGCAGCATGTACAACACTCCCCAAAAGGAAGAAAACCCGCTGGGTTGTTCATCCTGTGACATGTTGGCAGTTTGTTCTTCTGGTTGCTTCCGTTCCTGAACAACTGGAACTTGCGTTCTACCTCACCATTAGAGAATATTATCAGGTGCTAACACAGAACAATGTGTCTGTGTGAGGCGAGACCTTATGAAATGCATCACTAGGCGTCAGACCCCAATAATAAGTAAAAATGAACTTTTGGAGAGTTAATTTTTAGTCTTTCTTGTAAATTCTTTTAGCCTTTTCTTCTTGTTAATTCTTTAGTCTTTCTTGTTCTTGTCTTCATATTCAACAAGATATGTTGTCGAATATGACCAAAATGGTAAGACTATTGATTCTAACATGGAACTTCAATATTTTTTTTTTTTTTTTTCACTGTTGAGGGAAGTTGAAAAATTAACTCTCCAGAGTTCATTTTCATAATTTATTATGGTCTGATGCCTAGGGATGCATTTCACAAGGCACTCCTTACATTTTCAAAGACAAATTTTTCAGGCTTTGCCAAGGCTTATAGTCGCTTGGAGTGAGGTGGTACAGGACGTGATCGAGATGAACAGGTGGATTAATGGCAAAACGGATATTAATAGGCTATTAAATGCCTATGTTCTTACTTCTACTGTCTCTGTGTTGGTTTGGGGTCTTTAAGTGGGCAGAATGTAATTACTGTACGTGTTAACTGTTGTCGATTGCTGGTCTTGACATTTTTGTGTGTATGGCCTCAATGTCCAGCCTTCTGTTATCGTTACACCTGTCAATTATTTCAGTGTTGCTTGTTAAGGGGCTGTTTTACTTTATTTTAAATGTTTAATGTCAAACTTTTTTTTTTTTACAAGTTATACTGTATATAAAAAAGGGCTGCAACTGATCTACATTTCAGTATTGCACCCTAAATAGAAAGGGAGGGAATTTTTGTTTTTCAACAATTTTTTTTCAAACAATATTCAAAGCCAAAGGTGTATGCGAGTGCATTGTTTGCAAGAACTCGGAACGAAAACCCCAGGAAGCGAAAATCTGTGTGTACCATATGCGTTGAGTGCAAAGTGCCACACTGTCTCATGGACTGCTGCTTTGAATATCACGCACTTGCCAAGTACTGAGGCACCAAAACTCAAAGAGGAAGCTGGTGACGCAGCAACCAATGGAAGGACATCGAGTTGCGAGCCCAACAGTCGCGAGTACGGTGGCTCCGAAGACAACAAAATAGCCTCCGATGTCAAATCCTGCCCAATGGATAAAGCAAGAGGGCAAAATTCAGGCTCTCACACAGCTGCTCAAGCAACCGCCGAGTGACTCGAGAGGCGAACTTTCAATGCCGCCGGGAAATCTCGAACGCCCAGGAAAGTCATCCCTGGCATGCAAGGGCTGTACTTACAGAGCATCCTGGGAAAGTTACCCAAGGTACATGCAGCTACAAGTACAAAGAACACCTGGCCACCACACCACCACACAGCTAGTACTACCACACAGGGCAAAATTCAGAACAGGAAAGCGAGTCCAGAGATGACCGAATGACCACCAGCACATCAGGACGAGAACTGAGGTGGTAAGTAGCCGACTTGTCTGAGCGGGCTTCCCCTCCCTCCTGTGGAGGGGGGGGGGGGGGATACAATAATGAGCGGGAGTACTAAAGGCAAGGTTGCCAGTTTTGGTTATTTTGTTTATTTTCCTTTCTTTTGTAGGAGTTTCTTTGCATTTTCAGACTGGTGGTCACAATTTTACTGGCTAGTTGTTTGTATTGTCTTGCCTATCTTTCTGGGGTGCCCACCCCCTGTCCATGGCAGAATAAGACTTACTTTAAATGTAGAGTGGTTGTATGCCATTGCTATCTGTGCCTCTGAGGGAACCAGGTTCTGGTGCTGGTTTTCCAGTAGCCTTAAGAACTCCAAGTTACTGAAGACCCCAAACTATTATAGCACATATCAGCTCGGTTAGCTTCAGGGAGCCGATGGGGTTCCCCTAGAAATAGGCAGATACGTACCAGTGATACCGATACCATTATTATGCACTGTCTTCTTTGTTAACAAATATACAAATATAATGCAAAGCCTTAATACCTTGGAGCTTATCTGCTGCCTCCTTAAATCCCAGCCCTTGCTCCATTAGCTTCACTACTTCCTTGGCGCCCCAGTCGAATACATTGCCTGCAAGAACGCCCCGGACTAAAGTCTCTTGACGTTTACTATATTCTTGTTTGTCTAAGAAGCTTAGGTGGTCCTTAAGGAGTTTTAAAGCATTTTCATTTTCCAACTGAAAAAAAATATGTATGTTGTACAGTATTTAACTTAATCTTAATTAAGAAACTATTTTTAATCATTATTATTCCAATCTTTTATTTCAAATAAATGGGATAGGGAGGTACCCATATTCATGAGATAGGGAGGTACCCATATTCTAAGTGAAATAATGAACACTGCAAACTTGAATTACAGAAACAAACATTAAATTTTACCACCTATAATGATGTGCTCATTTCACAATTTGAAGCAACAGAGAATTCTTAGGTCCTAGTCTACGAGTGTAATGTGATACTAAACTTTAAAGACATCAACATTACCCAGTTTCCAACTTCTGTACAGTGGGGAATAGTCAGCCATAAAAAAACAGATGAAGTAGAGGAAAATGCTAAAGATATTACTTAATTAACACCTATTATACATTATATTATAAATATACAGCTATTCATTTAACATATATCACCCCACCACATAGTAACATGGAAAAATCAGCAGTGCTAATCTGCTAAAAACCCTCGGCAGCAACACCCACCATGTCATAAGACTAGGTATAAGGTGCTCCTCACCGGTGTGTCATACACAGCACGGCCACCAAACATCAATTATTCTAGTCCTATTCACACTACTTGATTGTTTTTGTTTTGATACAACGAGAAGCCATGCTTTCCCAGCTTGAGGCAACATGTAATTGACCTTTATTTCTAAATCAATTTTGAAGCCCTCACATTAGCCCTAAGAATGCATCATTTAAGTTGTTCACAAAAGAAAAGTGTCTCAACAGTAGCCGATGAAGAGAAAGGGTGTTGGTGGGGCACCAGTGCGTGTGCACTTACTGCTGTCGTATGTTTACTCCAACTCACAAAGAGACTAGGTACAGTATATCTCTTACAATATCTTTCACATGCTTTACTACCTGCATCAATGCAAATGCCCGAGTTGCACACCCTATTCCACCACTGACCAATTTCTGTTATTTTCTACACATTTAATTACTATCTTGTCATGCATTTCCCCCTTACACTTAGTAAACTAGACAAAATGACTATAATTCTTACATTTACTATGCTCCTACATATTTTTATCAAGTGGTACAATTGCTGCTCTCTTCCAATCATCTGACACTGTCACCTTCTAATCTAACATAACATCACCTTTTCATAGTCTGATGCAGTGCCTGTGTCCAATCATCTGGGTATCAGCCTTTGATCACCTGACAGTATCATCTTCTAATAGTCTGGCAGTGTCTTTCCAATCACCTGATTGTCACTTTCTAATCACCTGACAGAGTGCCAAGACTAATATATATACACATACATACATACATACAGTGGAACCTCGAGTGACGCGCTCCTCAATTCACGAGCATTTTGAATAACGAGTGCGCCCATCGCTGACAATTTGACTCGACTGGCGAGTGCTCGTTTGATTAACGAGAAAACCACATGGCGCGTTCCCGCTGCTTCTCGTACATTCTCGGACACCCCCGACGATGCAAATTTTTTTTTTTTAAGATGCTAATGATGCTGGGATGTAAAGGGGTGACTGCTGTGATGTTGCAAAGCATTGAATTTTTTATATAGAATAAACAAAAAAATTGAAAAAATTGAAAAAAGAACAAATGTCAAAAAGGTTCGTTCAGTGTATGCCAGGTAGGCTGCTCCATTGTTTAAAAAATCGAATATCATATTGATGTTTTTCGGTGGTGGAACAGATTATTTTGATTTCCAATGTTTTAAATGGGGAAAGTTGTTTTGAAAAAAGAACATTTCACATGACGAGCTCGGTGCCGGAACGGATTAAATTCGTTAATGGAGGTTCCACTGTATATATAAAAGTTCTGAGGTCAATTACTGATGCCCTTTCCCATGATGCAACCCTCAACGGTTGCCCATCTCCCAAGTGCCTATTTATGGCTAAGTGAACAGCAGCTTCAGGTGAAAGGAAACATGCCCCCCCCCAATCTCTGTCCTGCCCAGGAATTGAACCAAGGATCCCTTGGTTGCGAGTCATGAATGTAGACCGCTATGCAATTGTACCTTCTAAAATTAACAAATAAATAAATAAATAATAAATATTGATGAATGATGCCACATGTTGCAGTACCTTCTTCTGCTGCAGGTATGGATCAGGAAAGTCAAATTCATTGAGACAATGTTCCCGCATGTCAAGTAAGCTCCGTACAGTCAGATTACCATATGCACTGCAAGAAAAGAACTTTTCATATACAGTATAGTCATCTTGCTCTCAGATACCAATACATAAAAAGATTATTTGGATAATTTATTTGTAATGTAAATAAATTTACTCATCATATACTGTAACTGCATTTTTAATTTTTACACAGGACATAATTTGCATGTCATGGACAGGAAGCCTGATAGGTTCATCACTTACCCCATAGACCAACTACTGACTTTAAACACCGGGCAACCCACAACACATGCTTAATTCCCAGGTACCCATTTACTACTACATGAATGGAGGCATCATGTGAAAGGAAATGTGCCCATATGTCTTTGTCCTGCCAAGGGAATCAAACCTGGGACCTTTCAGTTGTGAAAGAACCGTGCTAACCACTGCACTTAGTTTTATAGATAATGCCTATATGAGCAATATTATATATATATATAATCATAGCCAAACATTTTATAAGCTATAACTCTTATTGTCAAAGAGACAAGCAAAATTTTTATATATTTGCCAAATGTAAGTTATCTCTCACACAAGTTTAGTAAATAAATACAAATGCCAAAGGAAATACAGCTTAACAATGTGGCAAATGGGTTTAATAATAATCTCTAGGCTGTTTAGACCACTTACAATGGATGGTTCTTGAGATTGTTGAGTCGCTGAAGGTACTTATCACGGAACTTATTTGCTCTCTCTGTGCTGTCAGGGCTGTTTGGCTGTGAACTGATTGCATGATTCACGAAACTCCCCAATGAGCTCTCGAAGCAAGAGAGCCAGTAATCTCTAAAAGGATGAGAATAAGATTACCTACTAGTTATACATATATTTAGGATAATTTGTTTGTGATGTGTGTCTATGTATGTATTAACACGATGGACTGTACTGAACGGGGTGATAATAGCTTGAGCTACCTCATCCCTTTGTGTGTATTTTACCTCAATAAACTTATTTCAATTTCAATTTAGGAAAATAAAAATGAATGTAACCGACCTTGCTCTTCATGGGAGAACATGGCCATGAGACACCCGTGAATACTCATAAAATTTAATTGTTGAATGTAATGAAATGCTTTCTGATGGGGTCTTTTCTTGGTGACTTCACATTCCCAACTGTATCTGGAGTGTACTTTTATGGTTTCTGGGAATTCTACTATTCACAAATCCTGGCCCTGGGCCAGGTTTGACATGTGTGAGCTCGATTCAACAGGCTGTTGCCTGGAGAGGCCGACACATTCATTACAACTCGGTTGGTCCAGCACTTCTTGCAGAAAAGTATTCAGTTTTTACTTGAATACTTCCACTTTTGTTCTGGCAATCTTTCTTATATTTGCTGGGAGGATGTTGAACAACCATGGCCTCTGATGTTCATGCAGTGTGCTCTGATTGCATCTCTGGCACCTCTACTCTTCACTGGCTTTAATCTGCATTTCCTTCCATATCATTCACTATTATTTTACTATTTTACTGTGTAAATTTGGACCTGGCCCTCAAGTATTTTTAATGTACTGTATATATTATTTGAAACCCCAATCATCTCCTTTCTAGAGAGTATATTTTGAGAGCTTTGAGACGATCCCAATAATTTAGGTGCTTTATCGTGTCTATGCATGCCATGCGTGTTCTCTGCATTCCCTCTATTTCAGCAATATTTCTGCTCTGAAGGGGAAAGCGAGTATCGCACAACACTCAAAGCGAGGCAGCACCAGCGATTTGAATAGTACAACCATTGTGATGGGATCCCTGGGATTTGAAGATTCTCATAATCCATCCTATCTTTCTAGCTGACACTATATTTGCTTGTTACTCTCCCTAAATGTTAAATTGTCAGACATCATTATTCCCAGATCCTTTACATGCCCCGGCAGTACAGTTGGGATTGTTCTTGACTCGCAATTGAAAATTCTGGGTTCGAATCTGGAGCTGAACCCTGAAAACTCTCCAGTCATCTCCTTCCAACCATTACCCAACATCATCCCACTTCCAATAATCATTTGTCCAACACTGTTCAGTGGTGACAACTTCTGTAATTCTGGCATGAAGGTAGAAGCAGCTCTCCAATACTGTTTACTGTATGCTTTCTCTTAAGACAGATGTGAAAACAAAAATGTCTAGCAGGTGTCTGAAATACAGCTATTTTCTTCCCATATAACTTTATACATGTACGGCTGCATTTACAGTTCTGAGAGACAAACACTAGATTATACCTAGCTTCTTTATCCTTGGTGAGATCCACAGCATCCGGCACATATTCCTCCGGATGAGCCAATAAAGGGAAGA
Organism: Procambarus clarkii; assembly: GCF_040958095.1. Classification (NCBI taxonomy): domain Eukaryota; kingdom Metazoa; phylum Arthropoda; class Malacostraca; order Decapoda; family Cambaridae; genus Procambarus; species Procambarus clarkii. The sequence continues at coordinate 470,014 of NC_091188.1, read as the reverse complement.
ACGTTAGCTGTTGGTCACAACGGTCAATCTCCAGCTGGTCAATGGTGCCACCTGGCCACCCACCCACAGGAGGATGAGGCAATGGAGACTGCAGGCCGGATGATCCTGCATAATTTTCTCCCCACGAATATTTCTCTGTATCTGTAAAATAAACGAAACAAAAATTTACTTTTCACTCTCAAGTGATAAATATATTTATCTCTCTATTTTACTATTGAAAGGTAATAAAAATGTAATTGTATTTCTAAAGGAAACAAAATATTCTTTTGCTTTTACATAACTCCCAAAACTAGTTTTGTATTCCCACACGTTATGAAATATCTACATCACTTTACTTATACTAAGTTAGTGTGCTAGAATAAAATAGACAAGTTTAAACATTAAATCCTGAGCCAGCTTTATTTGGAATTAAGTTTCACTGTGGTTATTGGTGATCTGTAACAGTTATCAGTGCAATCAGGTGACCTGTAGCACAGGGGTCAGAGCAATTAAGTTTTAATTTTACTTGTATAAAACCAGCATTAAATGTAATGAATCACCATTTTCTGGGCGAGACCCGAAGGCTTCCTAGAGCTATTCCGGGTCTTCCTAGAGCAAACAAACAAAAATGACCACCAGGACCGAAAGAGCAGAAACCCCTGCGCTGGAGGAGAGCATGAAACTTCCCGACCCGACCCCCAGAGGCCAATGCCAGCAAGAAGAGAGCCTTAGGAAAGCAGTCTTGAACCAAAGGGGCAACCACAAACCGAGGAGAAGAGAAAAGAGAGCACTCTGTCCAACGACAAGGATGGCTCAGGCAGCACATGAGCAAAACAAAGGTGCAACAATGCCCAAGAAAGCTTGCGGAACGAAGCAGAAGTGATCAGCCACGAACACAAGCTGAAGCAGCTCAGCCAGTGCCGCATGATACAAGGCGACAGTATTCGGCATAAGATGACTGTCCTGAAACAACCAAGAGAGAAAGGACAAAACAACCCAGTCAGATATTGAAGAGAACCTACAAAGGGACAAAAAATGCTAAAATGACTGCAAGGAAACTTCATACTGCCGCCAAGACAAAACTCACAGGTGGGACACCATCAATGAAGCCAAATGATTACCATACAAGTGGTGATAAACCTGCATAAAAAGGACTAGACACGAAGATTGGAGGAGAAGATCGAACCAGCCACATACAGGATCTGCTGAAACTGGACCAAACTGATCTGCTGAAAGAGGTAGAGCTGCAGGAAGACCCTCGGGTTCAGACACCGAGCAAGCAGTGCCTGAAACCAAGGCTAGGCCGGCCACCATGGAGCCAAAATGACTACTCTCCCCTGGTAAGTCTCCAAGCGAGCCAAGACTTGGAGCAACAACTGAACTGAGAGGGAAGAGGTACAGGTAACCCCACTTTGACCAGTTCAGCTGAAAGGCATTGACCCCAACGGCCTCACAGTTGGGGAAGGGCACCAAATACAATGGAAGGTGCCTAGACCAGGCCGGCATGAGGAGGTCCACCTCCGGGCGCCGGAATGCCCGGCAGAGCCAAAGGAACAAGGCATCATCAACCGTCAATTCCATGGACAGGGGTAATGAAACGGGACAGGCTGTTCACCAGGATGTTGGATACCCCTGGATATGAACCGCCAGGAGAGCCAAACCTTGAGAAGTCAGCAGACAAGTCACCCAAGGCAACCAGCCCTAAAGAACCAAGGATCGCATCAAACCACCTCAGTTTAGGCAATGAACCACCAAGTAGCACTCCGAATGAAGCCAAATCATCGATCCGCGAGCAACACGAACCCTCTGAAGCGAAAGACGCTCTGCTGCGAACTCCCGCACTGTGCTCTGAGCCCTACAGAAGGACAGACCCAGGCGTCCATGGCCGGCCTGGTGAGCACTGGTCACAAAGCCACAGCCAAGAGACGACGCATCCGTTAACACATCGAGTGAGGGTTCAGGTAGGCACCAGGGCACTGAACCTTGTAACTCCGAAGACGAAGTCTGTGACGCAGCAGCCGACGCAAGGCCCCCGGGGTCCAAACCCGGCAATCCCAAGAGCAGCGGAAAGGACGTGCCTGAAGGAACCAGAACAGTCGCCAAAGCCAGATCCAACCTGATGGGTAGACCAGCATGGGGAAGTTCAGACTCCCACACAGCTGCTCGAGCAACCAACGAGCGACCCGGGTGCCCTCCAAAATCAGGCGGGACTGCAGCCGCAGCAACACCACTGGAGGGAGACAAGGAAGCAGTCCACGAGTCCCGCACAAAACCCAGCCAAACCTGAACCTGAGAGAACCAAATAGGACTCCCTCCAGTTCACCTAGAACCAAAACCTGACGAGCTGGGAAAGAACCATATTCCTGGCGAGCAGACACGTGGACTGGCTGGAAGCCCAGACCAGCCAGTTGTCAAGGTTAGCCAGAACCCGAACCCCTAAAAAATGCAAACAGGTCACCACGACCCGGGTAAGGCGTGTAAAGAGGTGCCAGAGCCAAGCCGAATGGAAATCAACGAAAACGGTAAGCATGTAGTGAATCTGTGACGTCACAGGGTAGAAGGTACTAGAGTGGTGGTGCTCGACACGGTCAGTGGGCAAATTAGACCCTTTCCCACCTACCCTCCCACCACCCCGGGGCGGCGTGAGGCCTGGCAGACCATTGCTTCCCAAACTTAATTCGTGAAGCGAGAAGCCCCCAACCCTGATTGTGAAACTGGAACTTTCGGATAACTTAAGTTCACAAACCAAGTGGCTGTCTTAAGTAAAGCAACTTCCACAAATTTTTTAATTCAATATAAGTTAAATACCATAATTCTGACAGCAGTACTTACTTTATTAGGAAATGTGTTTGAGTGTGGATTCATTTTTATCATTATTACTTCGCTAACTTCATGTGTATAACCAAAGAAACATTATATATTTTTAGAAAATAAAAAAAAATGCAAATGAAGCAATATTACAGATGCAACCAATGCCACAGATCTAAATTTCTAATTAAGATGTCACATTCTATATATAGTACAGTATTAAATACTAATGTTTCTTACCACATTCTTCTGCGCCTCGAAGAAATGCTCCAATTGCTCCCAGGTAGCCTTCGTGCCGTAGGAAGAGCGCCTGTACAGCCCCACGGCTCCAGTAGTTGATAGCAAAGCTGATGGTATGCATGCTGACTGGGTGGTTGCGCAGGAAGTAACCTCCAAAGTATACCTATAAAAATTGGGTCATTTAGAGAATAGAAGGGCATAAGAATTATGAAGCATTGCAGCAGGCCTGTTGGCCAATAATAGGCAGGTACCATTTATATCCAACCCTCTCACTCATGTACCTTTAAATTAATTTGCAAAGATACTCAGCATCTTTGCAACTCGGTACTCACTCAGCCTTTAAATTAATTTGCAAAGATACATGTGCCACAAATCGGCGAACGAAAATCATGGAAACACAGTCGTTCAATTGTGTTGACCACTCTGGCTGGTGTTTTGTTCATATGGTTCACTTATTGTGTGGTTCACTTGTGTGATCTAACTTGTCATATGAAGGAATTATTAATTGTAAGCTGTGATAGAATGGGAAAGTTTTCCACCAGACTGTGAACTCTGTCTCGACATCTTAAGCAAATCCACACATCCCCCGCTTTAGCAAACAATGGTTCGTCAAACCGGGTTATCTTGAGATGATTTCGGGGCTTAATGTCCCCGTGGCCCGGTCCTTGACTAGACCTCCACCCCCAGCAAGCAGCCCGTAGCAGCGCTCTAACTCCCAGGTACCTATTTACTGCTAGGTAACAGGGGTATCAGGGTGAAAGAAACATTTTGCCCATTTGTCTCCGCCTCCACCGGGGATCGAACCCGGAACCTCAGGACTACGAATCCAAAGCGCAACCCACCCAGCTGTCAGGTGCCTGGGTGAGTAAATCAGGCCTGAAAAGTGTGCGACCTAGCTGGAGATTCATTGAATCGAGGTTGTACTGTACTGTCAAGAACTCAGTAATCCAAATGAATTAGTTCATAATTAATAAAGGCCAGGAGTAACAAGCGGCAAGAGTAACCAGGTAAACGGTGGAATTTATTTATATTATGTTGTTTGTGGTACTGTACATAAAATTGTAAGTTTGTTAATTTTTGGACAGTTCTGGTTAGAAATTCTGCCAGGTCAAATGTTTGACTAATTATAATTGGGGGAGGGCTCCATATGTTTCAAATTGCCAATATAGTAGTAGAAAGTATATTAAATCCATTTAGAGCCCTTTACTTTATACATTATAATATTGAGTACCAGAGCTTAGTACAATTCCTTACCCTCTTCAAGCTGTGGAGCATTGCATAAAGAGAAGCAATTTGTCCAATATCATTGCTGACAGTAAACAAAAGACTTCTTGCAATGTCTGCCTCCGAAAAACCTGTGGATTACATGTAATGCATTACTTTTTATGAAGAACTGATTAAAAAGAATAAAACTAAAAGCAATAAAACATTATTATTACGAGATGCCTATTAAATCAAACCATTAGTTTGATTAGTTTAATTTATTAATTTTGTTTTCTAACAGTCAAGTTCTACAGCATTTCATTTGAATAACAAAAATAATTATAGCATAAAAAGGAAACATTTTAAAACAAACAGTTGTGAGAAACTCCACCTGACCTTATGCAGAAAGAAACAGCTTCCATATAAAATACTGTACTATTGTTTAGGCTGTGATAACACTACTATAATTTACAATGCATAATATCTCCTTATAACAATATACTGGTCAATGCAAATCTCTAAATTGATGGATAAATCTTCATCTGCAAGCTACTGTACTTAAGTTATACATAAAGGGCACAATCAATCAAATGTGCAAATAAATATTATTTATATATACAAGAGTTCTCACATTCTTGTACAGTCACTAGTACGCATAGCGTTTCTATAGTTAATGGGTAACTATACTATATTTAACTATACACTATGGGGAAAGTAATTATAAAAAATAATATAACACAAAAGACTTAGCGGTAGACATAATCCCAATACTAATACCAGAAGCTCATGTGTACAGGATAACATCAGCAGCATATGAGAAGCTAGCAAACATAAAACACCAATGTTAAATGCAATGAAATGCCAATTTCTGGGCGAGTGCCAGAGGCTCCTTAAAGCTAATACACTGATTCAGTGCCATGCTACTAGGTGCCATCAGTCACGGAGCTCTTATTGGCCTCCCTAGCCAGAACCTGGCCCCCTTAGAGAGGTGCACACAGCGATGGTACTATGAACACTTTGCATTTAATTCATGTCTGCCACAACCACAGAGAGTAAGAGACAGACAGAGAGAGGAGAAATTGCCGCTTCATTACATTCAATACTCGTTTTCTTGGGGAAGCCCCTTCAGGCTTCCTGAAGCTAACTACCCACAGAAGAAAAGAGGGCACTTACCTGGGAGGAGGCAGCACCACAGGTATCGATCAAGAAAGATACCTTCAGCCACAACACATGACCCAAAGAAACACAAAGCCGTTGAGGACCAGGAATCTTCACGATATACATGGCCACCAATATCCTGTTTGACCATCAAAACCCATGCCCAAATTTTGGCCCAAGACATTTGCAAACACATCCGTTAGAGTGGCATACTTATGGACATCATGGGTATGAGGGCACACCGCAGGCTGGCTAGCTTTTGTGACACTGCGTATAACCCGAGAAATACGAGCCCTGGAACAGGGAACCAGGGAAACTGGATCAACTCACAAGGAATCCACTGAAGTATAAACGGTGGCTCAAACATAGCAGCGCAAAGCTGCCACCGTACAAAGTGAATGCTGCATCCCAGTTGCATCATTCATCAGCTACATGAAGCGATCAGCTTCAACAGGGGGCTGGTTGAGACAGGTGGTTTGTTTTCATTGCTGGGAGAATTCTTGTGTCTTTTTTAAGGCTGCAGCTTTGTTTTAACTACACAGCAGTCTGTTTTGTTTTGCCTAACATCCTGGGTGCATCCCTGGTGGTGACAGATATAATTAACTTTACATTTAAAGTGCTCATAGTGCCACTGCTCCCTTCGTCTCTCTGAGGGAGCCATGTTATGGTCCGTGGTCCCCAATAGAACTCCACGACTGATGGCACCTAGTAACATGGCACTGAATCGGTGATAATGGCTTCAGGAAGCCTCCGGGGCTCACCCAGAAATTGGTGTTTCATTATACTCAACGCTGGTTTTTTACTGGGTGGAGGAGCTGTCAAAGGATGCACGATGGCCATATTATCTGGCATCTGTCAACGCACTATGCCAAATTTGCCGACACTGAAGTATGCAAGACATTACTTCTGTGGTTTCCCTCGGACGTTTCATTGATTGTTTATTACTTGTTTCTGTTTATTTACAAGAGTGTGTGTTGAATAACTTGACAACTCACATAATTCACATAAATTTTAATTGCATTAAATGTAATTTAACATCAAATTAGCAGTTATCCAGTGCTCTCCCATTGCGGTCACACACTGATGTCACTGAAGGGAATGTGGATTTTGTACAGCTTGATTCTTATGAATATATTTCTGTTGGTCACTCTTAACTAGACATTGTTTTCCAATGACTCCCTAGCATCTTAAATGACCCTCTAAATGCAGTTTGGAAATTTGCCCGAGGTTCCGGTGCAGTATGTCATCCTGCCTAGCTATGCATGATCCTGTCCACTGACCACAGATGATCATACCCGATGGCGCAACAGAATAAGTTACCTCAGAAATGTTTACTTTATGCATGTTCAGAGTAGAATGCTGTATTTATAACATTTTCAATGTTAGTATTTTAATAAGGATCATGAAGTGTAATGATATAACGAACCATGACCAAAAAAGTAAACTGTATTTATTACCAATGTATGAGCGAGAAATATAGGTGTTGCAGATTTTTGGCTTGCTATATTCTAAAATTTACATGGAGAACAGAGGCGAAATTTTGCACAACAAAAATATTAAAATAGCGTATGACATCCCCCGACATTCTTCAAGGATAAACATGTCATCTATATCCTACCAGCAAGGGTAACGCACCACAACCACACTCGTCTATACCTTACAAGCAAGTGAATATACAAGTTTGTATATGTGCTTTCTATTATTTATCCAAAGCCAAAAGCATGGACCACAGTTCTGAAACTTTTTGTATGGCTAATCAAAATATATCATTCATTACTTTTAGGTATCAATTTCCAAGGCTAATGTTGTGATATGCCCATAAGACAAAAGGCTCAAATGCAAGTGGATACAAAGATGTATATAATCAAATATCATAACCAAGAAATTTTAAAATACAAAAAAATACTAAGGTAATGTGATGGGATGCAAGTGCCATTCTTGGACTCGACAATGCATGTGTCTGGAGAAATCCAGAGATGCAAGTTCCATTCCATTACATTGCCTCAATATGTATTCATAGATACACGACATTGTGATTTAATATGCACTTTAAACCATATTTTTATATATTATGAAATGCCAAAAGAAATCAGTTCAAATTATATAACACCCAAATTAATAAATTTGTAATTCAGGATCTATTAAAATCTAATTTCTAAGCCTAGAAAATTATAATAGTTCCCAGATATTAGATAGACAATATTGAATTCACCAATCAGCAATCGTGAGAGCGGCGGAAGGGACAGCCCCGAAGGAACCAGAATGGACCCCGAAGCCAAACCCAACCAAGCGGGTAAACCAGCACAGCGAAGTTCAAACTCACACAGCTGCTCGAGCAACTGCCGAGTGACCTGGGACCCCCCTCAGGAACATCCGAAGGCAGAACCGCAGCTGGAGCAATGCCGCAGGAGGGAGACACACGGATACCGTCCGAGAATCCCAAACAAGGCCCAGCCAAGTCTGAACCTGGGACGGAACCAAATGGGACTTCCTCCAGTTCACCAGGAACCCGAACCTGGCGAGCTGGGAAAAATCAAACCCCTGGTGAGCAGACAAGCAGTCACGTGGAGTTCAGCTACATTGTAGCCGATATATCCTTGTCGGCCTTGTGTGTCCTTGGGTTTTGTGTCATGGCCCGTGTTTTCTTCGCTGTGATACCTGAGGTACTCCCTCTCTTCCTGGTTTGTCCCCTTATTTTCTTTCTCCATGGGTAGGTAGCTTCAGGGAGCCACAAGGGCTCCCTCAAGGAAAACCAACATTGAATGTAATAGTAGTAGTAGTAAGCATCCTTCAGTCTCTGGAGACTATGGAATTGCGCTCTGGTTGTCAATCCTGGTGCAGCGTCTGGTGTGACTGATGAGGCCAATCCGAGAATAGCAGGCCATCCCACACTGAGCACAAACGAAGTCCGATTCTGGTCTGTCTTCCTGGCTACCGGCTATCCTTCTCTGTCTCTTTGCCTCCAATTTCTTGGCAAGTGACTCCTTGATCTTTGAGAGACCTTTTGAACAGTGCCTCCAGACTGAACGGTCTGTGGCCAGTCTGGTTCAGTCTGGTTTGTCCAAATTCAATTGTACCACTTTCTATTTTCTAATTTCCTTTTACGTCAATATATGTACGATGGTCCTTATCATTACTACAAGTATTACCTAAACAGAGGATGGGATGGAAAAATCACACTAATGTGATATGCAGTGTATATCAATGAGAAAATCCAAGTCAACCGATTTTCAAGTCAGTGGTGATACAGTGGTAGAGTAAGCAGTTGGCATTGCCTTGGTCACGGGTTTGCGTCACCTCAGAGCCCCAGTGATTTTTCTCACCGACATATCCCATTAGTGTGATTTTCTGTGTGTACAAGGATAATAAGGTGCTAGATAAACCAAAATAAAACAAGAATACTAGTATGAATAAGAGAATACAAATTTAGTATGTTTGAATTTAGAATACACAGTATCTGGGTATACCATATACTAGTTTGGAAAATAGGGTTGTTGATTAGATTACCAGTAACATAATAGATGTAAGTTACATAGAGATACGAGCGAGTTTTCTTGGGTATAAATGGGAGCTGCCCTTCCATGGGCCAATGGGCCTTCTGTAGTTTCCTCTATTCTCATGATCTTACAATTTTTGGCAAGTACAAATTTGTGTTTGCATGGATAGATGGATTAATTTTTCATACTTGCTCAGACTTTCAATAGTACTCTATTCCAAGCTGGTCATGTATAAGGTTAATGATTGTGTGGACATGATTGACATAAAACAGACTGCCAACTCTTGGTAATAAGTGCTGGCAAAGTAGTTTAGGATCACCACCATGTAGGAACAAAAACTTTATGAATAATACTTCACTTGCCAGAATTTTCCCAAGTCAGTTTTACAAAATTTAACCAAAGATAAAGTTCTTGTTTCACACGGTATTATTTTTCAACATTATTAGTTTCAGAAAATTTCAAGCCATATTATTTCTTAAAAAAAAATGTTGGAAGCTCACACAAAAAAAATTATTACTTCACATGAAACAAAATCTCACTGAATTCTTGCAAAAAAACTGCAAACTGCCATTGTGCACTTACATTATCATAGAAGTACCTGTTATGCTCAAACGTAATTAAATATTTGCCAAGCAAACAGGCTTATAATCAATCACACTGTGCAAAGTACCCAAAATGTTTGAACAGGCACATGACACAAAATTACATCCTCACAAAGCTGTACTAGAGCTTTTGTCTCACAAACCTTAATATTCAAATTCACTTAAAAACTTTCTTCACCATGATAATGTGATTTATATACTTCCACAACAAGCCAGTGTCCTGAAAGATTACAAGAAGCAGAGACCCTGTTTCCGTGGTCACAAGTACAGCAAGTCACACAGCCTTTCCCTACACACCCCCACAAAACCATTAATCTTAAGGCTTAGCCACACCTTGTTCTACGAACTGTGGTCAACCGATTGACTGTTCCCCCATACCTCTTGAGTGCCTGGCCAGGTGACATTTCATGCACTTATCATCTGTGTCCAAAGATATCCAAAAGTTGTAACCTTATTACATCTTAGTTTGCTAAGATACTAATTAAAATCCACTGTAATATCCAACATAAATATCATAGCATAAAATTTAATAAATGTTTCATGAATAGGAAATAAAATTCATTTCCATGTTTAAAAATCAAATCAAATTAGGATTACATAATAATTATAAAATTTTCATAATAGTACAGAATAAAAATGGTTTGCTATGTAACAGTTGTTGAGGTTACTCTAGTGGAGACGTGGGGTACTGCCTTCTGAGACTTTCCCAGGGAGGTGACTTAAGGTAATGGAAACCTCACCTCGGGTACTTTCAAAGGTTGGCAGGCTAATCACTTTTTACAAGACGTTAATAGATTCGAGTCCATTAATTCAACGGAAAATGAGGGATTGAGCGATATGAAAGCTGGTGGTTACAGGAGCACGCACGCACTCTGTCTCACATGTGAGACAGAGAGAGAGGGGGGGGCCAAGAGAGAGAATGGGCGAGAGGGGGGGGGGGGACGAGAGAGAAAATGGGCGAGAGTGAGATAGAGGGAGGGGAGTGATAGAGAAACAAATTTCCAGAACTGAAAAACAAGAGCTACAAGGGAAGACTAGAGGTGTTAAACATGCCAAAACTAGAAGACAGAATAAAAAGAGGCGATATGAACACCACTTACAAAATACTAACAGGAATCTACCAAATTGACAAAGTGGAATTCCCAAAACCAGCAACCTCATGAACAAGAGGGCTTACATTCAAGCTAAGGAAACAAAGATGCCAAAAAAATATTAGAAAGTATTCTTTTGCAAACAGAGTGGGAGACAGGTGGAACAAGTTAAGCGAGGTGGTGGTTGAAACCAAAACCGTCAGTAGTTTCAAAGCATTATATGACAGAGTACTGGGAAGATGAGAGCTACACTCGGGGTGTCCAATCCTGTAACTACACTTAGGTAATTACAGAGAAATCACACTAACGTGATGCATCGATGAGAAAATCCGCAGGGGCTGTGATGAGAATTCGAATCTATGTGCCGAGTATTTCTCAGGTACAGAAAGAAATACACCAAATTGATGTATTAAGGATTAGAACTCTAGGGTGCAATATTTTTATCATGTTGTGGCCTAGTTGTCTGGGGGTGCATGCATTTGTATACTCAGCGCATAGGTTTGAATCCTCATCACGGTTCCTATGGATTTTTTCATCGATACTGTGATTTCTCTGTGTATTGAAGAGGATATCAGAGGTGGAACATTCCTAGACAATAGAGCCAGAGAGTAAAGGGGGGGGGGAGAGGGATAATTGTGTGAAACTCTGGATCGGCTTCAATGGAAGCCTCAGGAATCCTCGAGGGTTCAGTAGAAGTCTAAGTCTTCATTTTACCATGTTGTGGCCTAGTTGTCTGGGGTGTGTGTACCTGGAAAACTCGGCACATAGGTTTGAATCCTCATCACGGCTCCTACAGATTTTCTCACTAAAAGGCATCTTGTCCCCAACAATCGGGAAAACCAAACAAAGATAAAAATAAAAAAATAGTGATGTTGAACCGTGTGGATAAAGAATAAAAACAGATGTGTGGAAAACAGTGCTATGTAGTGTGGATTCTGGGGGATTCATCAATATGCATGAAAAGTCATTTCCCATCACTTTGCAAGGTGGATCCTGTGGGTCTCTCCATCTGGTTAAGTGAATGATTTCTTGTAGATATGAAAAGAACAGTATACTGTACTAAAATTGAATAAATTGAATAAAGCTCATCCACACTATAAAAGTGGGAAATGGTAATAATTTATGTACAGTACAGGACTGGAAAAGTATCATATAATGTTGATACAGCAAGAGCATATTTAAATGGAGTACAAAGAGTGTTTTGAAGAGAAATAACTCATAAGTCATAGATGAAGACCATAAGTTTGATGAAGGAATATAGGGAAGGCACACTAGAGAAAAAGATGTAAAAAAACAGGCAAATTTGAGTTAACAATAGGACATGTGTGAAGAGAAAATGTTCTGTGGATGAAGACCTACCTGGACTATCATCACTCTTGGTATGACCGTGATGCATAGCCTTGCCGAAACTTGATGCTATTATACCTCCAGTTAGTCCCAAGGCACTGTAGTCACCCCCTGTAAAAAATTAAATACTTCGGTGAATACTTTCATCTAGTAATGTGATTAAATAGAATCTAAGAAAAAATAAGTAAATAATATTATAAATCAGTTCCTGTGCTACATTTATGCTGGCTAATTCCTTATTTCTCATATAACCATTTATATGAATATTTACAGAGGCTCACCATATATATCCTTGACAAGAAGATCAACATTCCGGTGGTCCCCTTCACTAGCTAGCTGCAGAAGTTCATCGAATCCTTTAGCCTTAGTCAGTAGTGACCCAAGGCCCCAGAACGTCCCACCACCCATACTTGTGCCTCCAATTCGGTCATATTTATCATCTGCTTCAACCTGAAATAAAATCACAAATCTTTCAACTATCATTAAGCTACTTTCATGGTTCAACTGCTGTATAATGCAATATTATTAATATAACCAAAATGCTTAACCCATAAAATGATTAACCCTTGAGGGTGAAAATCATATATACAGTGCACCCTCCATTCAACGAACTATATGGTATCAACACCCAATTCATTGCAGTGAGGGATGTGTTGCAACCCGAGATGGCTCCAGGAGGCCCATATTTGTGAACAAAAACAGTGAAATGTCAAAATGATCCTTGACATCACGGGTTTGAATCCTGGCCGGGTCAAATATGAGTTCTTAGTGATCCATGGCTTGCACGTTCATGCAGTTTGTTTCACATTTGTAAACTCGGCGCAGTCCATGCATGTGCTACAATTTGATAAAAACTTTAAAAATGGATTCGCGAGTGTCATCGGGGATTGTCAATCAAGAAGCTTAGTATGCACCAGGACTGACCAATCCTTATAGACGATAAATGATGCAGTGATCACGGCACTGTGCACGTTTAGGGGCGTTCCTGGAGGTGAAACATGAAAACAAGCAAACGAGCATGATGTCACATGTGCCGTTTCGCTTGTCTGCGTAGCTCCCCCCTCCCCAGGAAGTGGAAGGGGGAGCCCCAGACCCCTCGCACCAGCTATCCCCACCTCAGTTCTTGGCTGATGTGTCTAGGCCAAGGAATATTAAAAATTTTTTTTAGCTTTATTTTTCTGGACTATAACATGAACAGTACCAAATTCTACTATAAAATTGTTCATTTACTTCAATACTGTACATATACAATAGTCCACATAGTTGCAAAAAGTACTATCTAAACTAGATGGTTTGCATGATAATATAATTATGTGAGCCTCCATTCAGTGTAATAAGACAACATACTGTTGACAGCATCCACTCAGTGTAATATGACATGATAATGATGTGAGCCTTCATAATGCTAATACTAGCCTCAGCATTGACCACAAGGTTCCCCTCACCTTCATAATGTTAATACCAGAACCAACATTGAAAATAAGGTTGTCCCCCACCTTTATAATACTATGTTGTTGTTTCAGATTTAGCTACTCAGGACGATGTGTGCATGTAGCAAGAGCTATGGTGAGCCCGTAAACTTGTAATACTAACACAGACCCCATCATTGACCACAAGGCTGTCCTCACCTTCATAATGCTAACACCAGACCCAATATTGACCAGAAGATATGGGAAGATATTGGGTTCAGTATTTATAAAGCGATACTCTGGGTCATCATGTCGGCTGTAGGAGAATTGTTCATCTGGGATGTTCCGAAGCAAAAAGTTGCACCCCTTAATTAAGCTGCCAATCTCATCTTCCTTCTCAACCCTGCATCAAAGAAAATATTAAAGTTCATTAAGCTGGTACAAAGCACTTGAAACTACAAGAATACATTTGAAAGGAATACATTCCCAGTACAGTATAGCATTTTATTGTTAAACAATCTTATTTAGGCCTTTCCAGCATTCCACCATATTTATGTCTGAAATGCACTTACGTTAGCCCTAGTTTTTGTTGAATTAGCTCTGCATATTTATAGGCTCCACCACCCGTTGCTTTTATACTTTTTCCCGCCATAGATTCCTTACTGAAGACTAGATGGTCTCGTATGAAGTCCAAGCAGTGTTCAATGTATTTGGTTTCAAATTTCACAAAGTGCAATCGCTCTGTCTCTGAGCTCTCATAATGGTAATCTTCACCATCAACCTGAAAATGAAGGTTCAATTTACAGAAACAATATTTCCATATACTGTACTCTAACTAGGATCATTTTCTCAACATAACCAAAGAGCAACACAGCTTTTGTAAATACATCTTCTATACAACCCAACTTCTGGGTTAGTTTCTACACGATGATTGATACACGAGATGGTTATAGTGGTGAAGTTTGTTTTATAATAAAAGTGCTGATTAAAATATTAAAAAATGAAGACTACTTACTGAAGCAGCACTGTCTTTCTCTGCATTATACATCACCTTCCTGTGAGACACCGTAGAGTAGTATGCAATCTTGGTCAGTGAACCACCTAGAAAACAAGAGTAAAACATTATCTAACAAGAAACAAATACAACCCACACCAGAGAAAACCCACAATGCCGGAGTACAACCCATAACACCAGACTACAACACCATAGTACAATCCACAAGAGTATAACTTTTAATACTAGAGCACAAACCACAACACCAAAGGGCCGCCTACAAAACCAGAATACAATCCACAGCACCAGAGTACAACCCACAACATCAGAGTATAAACCACAACATCAGAGCATACCACCACCAGCATACAATCTGGAACACTACCAAAGCATAACCCACAATACCAGAGTATAACTTAAAACACCAGAATATAACCCACAACACCAGAAAATAACTCAACACCAGAGCACAACCAACAACAAGAAAGTACAACTCACATCATAGCACAACTAACAATGCCATAATACAAGTGATTTAACAACACCAAAAACCAGAGTATAACCCACAACACCAGATTCAACCCACAACACCAGAGTACAAACCAAAACACCATGGCACATCCTACAACACCATGGCACAACCCAGAACATCACAGCACAACCCACACCACCAGAGAACAGCTCAAAAGTCTGGAAGCTATTGATCCAGACAACTTCCAAGGGTTTGATGCAACACCAACAAGGAGCAATGATTTCAAGCTAACCGAGCCACAATGTTGGCCTGAAAACAGGCGATTCTTTTTCACCCACAGGGTTATAAACCCGTGGAACTGCCTTCTTGCCGAAGCCATAAATACCAAAACACTTAAATTTTAGAATCCAGTTTTAAAAAAATCAAGACAAATGGGAGACCTTTGACAAGCCACCGGCTTCCTGTCCTTGTTGAGGCCACTAGTGTTAGTAACCCTCAAGTAAATTTAGGAAAATAACACCAGAGCACAACCCACAAATCCCAACTCTAGAGTGCTTACCAATATCAATAGCAAAGCGCTTAGCATTCTTTATGTTCCTAAAGACGACATCTGTATCAGGCAGGAGAATGCTGCCGGCATACTTCTGGGGTTCTAAGCTGACAGCATACTTGGGTTCCATGCTGTCTGCATACTTTAAGGGTTCCATTCTGCCAACATACTTTGGAGGTTCCATGCTGTCAGCATGCTTCTTTGACTCCATGTTGCCAGTATACTTTTGGGATTCCATGCTGCCGATATACTTCAGTTGTATACTGCCAGCATGCTTCTGGGGTTCCATCCTGCCAGTATTCTCCAGGGGCTCCATACTGTCTGTATTAACCTGGGGTTCCATGCTGCCAGCATGCGTCTTGGATTCTATGTTGTCAACATACTCCTGATGCTCCATGCTGTCGGTATACTCCTGAGAATCCGTGGTGCTGCCGTCCCGCATCTCCCGAGACTTTGTTTATCTCCATCAGCTGACGGCAGCGTCCACACACAGGCGGCTGCCGCCACCAGATCCACCTGTCGCAACCCTCCGCCCCAACCACCGCTAACTTTACCTGAATTAAGCCGAGGACCATTAAGTTTAGTGGCCTCAACAAAGACGAATTCAGCGGCTTATCAAAGCTTCCCCATTTGCCCTGATGATTTTTTCAAACTCAAAATCTGTCTGTATACTCTAATATCATTTATTATGCATACTCTCTAAAATCCTATATTTATTATTTTATTTATTTATTGTAACATGCTTAGCAAGTTGCAATAAATAAATAATGAATGTTCAGTCCCAGAGTCCATTATGTGCCTCTAACTCTTCCACTATCGCCTACAAGATGGGTATGGGGTGCATAATAAGTGCGCCTACAAGATGGGTATGGGGTGCATAATAAGTGCGCCTACAAGATGGGTATGGGGTGCATAATAAGTGCGCCTACAAGATGGGTATGGGGTGCATAATAAGTGCGCCTACAAGATGGGTATGGGGTGCATAATAAGTGAACTAAACTAACTATATTTACCCGAGAGCCACTAACACTAGTGGCCTCGAGGAGGACAGGAAGCCGGTGGCTTGTCGAAGGTTCCCCATTTATTTTCGTGTTCTTTTCCAATTGGAATTTTAAAATGTAACAGTCTTTGCATTTACGGATTCGGCGGGTAGGCGGTTTATTGATAATTTAATAATAAAAATAATAATAATTCAATGTGTCGCGGGACAGGAAGCAAGAGTGCATTCATACACCTTAGCATTGTATCCTGTTTTACCGCACTCAAAGTCGAATTACTAACTGAATGTTCGGTAATATGTTTATTGTTTGTGATGTGTGTGTCTATGTATATATTAACACGATGTACTGAACGGGGTGAGAATAGCTTGAGCTACCTCATCCCTTTGTGTGTATTTTACCTTAATAAACTTATTTCAATTTCAATTCAAACTCAACCGCCCCCCCCCAGGATGCAACCCCACAACAAGCTGACTAACTCCTGGGTACTTACTCACTGCTAGGCGAACACAGCATTAAGTGACGGGAAATGCGCCCAACTATTTCTAAAGTTCAACCCGCGATTCGAACTCGGAATTCTGGTTATGAGTCGGGAATGAACCAGACCTGAATGAATGAATTCAGACCTCAGAATGAACTGAGCTAAATAAAGTCCATCTTTGGCTAACTGCCAACAAACTCACCCTTAACATTGACAAAACTTTCTATATTCTGTTTGGCAATAAATCCTCTAATCAAATAAATCTCAAAATAAACAATACCCAAATTTGTAACAAATTAGATGGCAAATTCCTTGGCATTCTCATTGACCACAAGCTGAATTTCCAGGGACACATTCGAAATATATAAAAAAAAGTTTCAAAAACTGTTGGCATTCTTTCTAAGATCAGATATTATGTACCTCGCCCTGCCCTGGTGACTCTCTTTACTCCCTCATCTATCCATATCTCAACTATGGTATTTGTGCTTGGGGTTCTACTATACCCAAAATCATTTACGTCCTCTAATTACTCAACACAAAGCTGCTATTAGAACAATATCCAACTCTGGCCCCAGACATCACTCGGTACCCCTACTCAAATCTCTGAATATGTTAGATATTAAGTTCACTCATATCTAGCCAAACTCACTAGTCATATCTACTACTACTAGTCTACTCTACTACTAGCCAAAGTTCACTACTCATATCTAGCCAAACTCAATATACTTAGCCCTTGCCAATATGGCTTCAGACCCAAAAAAAGCACTAATGATGCACTTATTAGTATGCTTAACTCGATTCATACAGCTCTTGATAAAAAGGAGTTCCCTGTTGGGTTATTTGTGGACCTGCGTAAAGCTTTTGATACTGTCAACCACCATAACCTTCTTCTTAAATTACATCATTATGGAGTCAGAGGACACTCCCTACAATACCTCGAGTCCTACCTTACTGACAGGCTCCAATATGTTTCTGTGAATAATACAATTTCTCCCACCCTACCCATCAACATTGGTGTTCCTCAGGGCAGCATACTTGGCCCTCTCCTCTTTCTCATCTACATTAATGACCTTCCAAATGCCTCCCAACACCTCAAACCAATTCTATTTGCTGACGACACAACCTTCATTTACTCCAGTCCTGACCCTCTTGCTCTAAATGCCACAGTAAATACTGAGCTAAATAAAGTCCATCTTTGGCTAACTGCCAACAAACTCACCCTTAACATTGACAAAACCTTCTATATTCTGTTTGGCAATAAATCCTCTAGTCTTATAAATCTCAAAATAAACAATACCCAAATTTGTAACAAATTAGATGGCAAATTCCTTGGCATTCTCATTGACCACAAGCTGAATTTCCAGGGACACATTCTAAATATATCTAAAAAAGTTTCAAAAACGGTGGGCATTCTTTCTAAGATCAGATATTATGTACCACGCCCTGCCCTGGTGACTCTCTATTACTCCCTTATCTATCCTTATCTCAACTATGGTATTTGTGCTTGGGGTTCTACTACCCAAAATCACTTACGTCCTCTAATTACCCAACACAAAGCCGCTATTAGAACAATATCCAACTCTGGCCCCAGACATCACTCGGTACCCCTACTCAAATCTCTTAATATGTTAGATATTAAGTCACTGCACATTCTCTCATGTGTATTATACATATATAAAACGCTAAACTATTATGCCAATCCTGATCTTAAAAGCTTCATAGTAGGTTGTAACAGAACCCATGAGCACCACACCAGAAATAAATGCAGTTTTGATATTCCTAGAGTACGTCTTAATCAAACTAGAAATGCTCTGCAAATCAAGGGGCCCAGAATGTGGAATGACCTTCCCAACCATGTTAAAGACTGTACCTCTCTCAACCAGTTTAAGATAAAAACTAAACACTACCTAATAAATTCCCTGTAATCTACCTCACTCCTCTATTGTCAACCCATGTCTGTTATTTTCTTTTTTTTTTTTTTTTTTTTTTTTTATTTTCTTTTTTTTTTTTTTTTTTTTAATCAACACTGTTTGTCAACCTATTGTATTTGTGCTGCTTTTTCAGTCATGTTTCCCCCTTTTTTTTATCTTTATTTGTATTTGTTCTCAACATCTTTTATTCTTTATGCTCAATTAGTATTAAGTTCTAGATATTAATGTTTTCTTGCCCGAAACGCATTGCGTAATAGTGGCTTTAGGCATTGTATGTACTAGCTCTATCTATATATCAATCCATTAATGTAACATCATTTGTATGTATATACCTTACCTGAATAAACATCTAAAGTCACTGCACATTCTCTCATGTGTATTATACATATATAAAACGCTAAACTGTAATGCCAATCCTGACCTCAAAAGCTTCATAGAAGTTTGTAACAGAACCCATGAGCACCACACCAGAAATAAATACAGTTTTGATATTCCTAGAGTACGACTTAATCAAACTAAAAATGCTCTACAAATCAAGGGACCCAGATTGTGGAATGACCTTCCCAACCATGTTAAAGACTGTACCTCTCTCAACCAGTTTAAGATAAAAACGAAGCTATACCTAATAAATTCCCTGTAACCTACCTTACCCCTCTACTGTCAACCAATGTCTTTTTTTTAAATGGCGCTGTTTGTCGTCAGAATTGTATTTGTGCTGCTTTTTCAGCCATGTTCCCCCCTTTTTTATCTCTTTTTTTATTTGTTCTCAACTCATTTTATTCTTTATGATCAATTAGTATTAAGCTTTAGTCATTTAAGTTTTTCATGCCCGAAACGCTTTGCGTAATAGTGACTTTAGGCATTGTATGTACTAGCCCTGTCTATAAATCCATCACTCTTTGTAAAATCTCTTTTATGTATGTACCTTACCTAAATAAACATTTGATTTCATTTGATTTGAGACTGTACTATTAGGACCCCAGCCCGTCCTCCAAACAAAGACCCAAAAGTGATTCCATGCACCCGCCAATCCCCCTGTTTAAGAATGAAAAGCAGTTTACACACAACCGTCCTCGACTCGAAGTCCATTACATCCAGCGGTCGACCCCATAGATGCATTCATAAATTTTAACAAGCTATTCATTCAAAACGGCAATTTTCTAAAATATAAATTAATATTATAAAATATTAGCATATTGTGCATATTTAGGCAAATGTTAGGTTAGGTTACGTGTTTATGTTCTGTTGGCGATTATTTGTATTTGAAATACGTGGGTGAAGCATTTATAGCGTTGTGGTTCGAACAAAATTCCTCAGTGAAGCACTTGTTCCAGAAGTGTTCGAACGAGATCAGTTGTGAGTCGTGTTTTAACTGCTTTTCATTCATAAACAGGGGGTTTTGGCGGGTGCATAGAATGACTTTTGGGTCTTTGTTTGGAGGACAGGCTGTTACACACGACTCACAACTGATTTCGTTCGAACATTTCCGGAACAAGTGCTTCACTGACAAATTTTGTTGGAACCCAGCCCGTCCTCCAAACAAAGATCCAAAAGTGATTCCATGCACCCGCCAAACCCCCTGTTTATGAATGAAAAGCGGTTTACACACGACTCACAACTGCTGACGTTCGAACATATCCGGAACAAGTGCTTCACTGACGAATTTTGTTCGAATCACAACGCTATAAATGCTTCACCCACGTACTTCAAATACAAATAATCGCCAACAGAACATAAACACGTAACCTAACCTAACATTTGCCTAAATATGCACAATATGCTAATATTATATAATATTAATTTATATTTTAGAAAATTGCCGTTTTGACTGAACAGCATGTAAAAGTTTATGAATGCGTCTGTGGGGTCGACCGCTGGATGTAATGAACTTGAATCGAGGACGGGTTGCAGGACCCTTACAATTTTAAGAATTTTTATT
Source organism: Procambarus clarkii (assembly GCF_040958095.1). Classification (NCBI taxonomy): domain Eukaryota; kingdom Metazoa; phylum Arthropoda; class Malacostraca; order Decapoda; family Cambaridae; genus Procambarus; species Procambarus clarkii. The sequence goes on along the minus strand of NC_091188.1, from coordinate 449,315 downwards.
TAATAATTCAAGAACTCCCCCATTCAATGCATGCGTTTTCTTCCATACATAGAAATTTAATAGTTTATTAAGACAATCGACTTAATAGTTTATAATTAATGTACTATGTTATCGACTTGAAAATGGTCCAGGACGGACCGAAAAGTCGTCGTCCCTTCACTTTCTAGTGTGTGGTCTGGTCAACATTTTTGAGCCACGTTGTTGACTCATCGTCTGCATTAATGTACTATTATTTCTTAAAGCATTTATCTTAGGTCTACCCTGAACCAGCCTATGTCCGTCTTATACCACTTGCAAATTTGTGTGAGACTTAACTCAAGCATCTAACTTTTGGACAGACAAACGGAAATTCTCTTATTGTATAGATAGATAGATAGATAGATATATTGTGACGGTAAAGCGTTGGTGTTCGGCTGTTTCAAAAGCTAGGGGCAGGGCTTTGTCACATAATAGGAAAAAAAAAGAGAAAAGCTGGAGCTTTCGTCTGTGGTAAGGTAATGGGAAGACACACAAAACACAAGTAAATTAATAATGAAATTTTAATTACTCTAGAAAAACAAGACATGAATAAAGTTAAGCACATAAAAATATGAAAGACAAGTCAACAAACAAAATAATATGAATAATCACTGGCAAATGAAAAGTTACGTTAAGACAAGTGAGTTACAGTGATAGCAAAATAAAGTATTAGTGGTGCTGGAATACCGGCTTCGAGCTGCCACCTCCCTTAGTACACGAAAGCCAAGGCTTAGTCTACCAGCGAGAGATGTCAACTGCTTGGAGCACTGAGATATTCTGACGATATTAGCGCACTGCAGCCCAGACGTCAACTTGTGGCGGAGGCGGAGGGCAGGTGCGACGGGACACCAGCCAATCAGCGACAGGCAGGCAAAGGATGAGCAGTTTGCTGGTTACGGCGGTGGTAGGTAGCAGGTGTCACTGTGTGCTGGGTACGATTTGCTCTCTGGGCAAAACGTTTTGGCGATACTTGGTGGATGTATCTTCTATAGTATCTTGTATATTGAAGTACTTGTGTAGGGAAGAGCAGGCTCAATCTCTCTTGAAAGAGATTATCGTCACTATATATATATATATAAATATATATATATATATATATATATATATATATATATATATATATATATATATATATATATATATATATATATATATATATATATATATATATATATATGCGAACAAGCCTGAATGGTCCCCAGGACATATGCAACTGAAAACTCACACCCCAGAAGTGACTCGAACCCATACTCCCAGAAGCAACGCATCTGGTATGTACAAGACGCCTTAATCCACTTGACCATCACGACCGGACAAAATGAGGTGATAGCCGAGGCTATTTGAACCACCCCACCGCCGGCACTCGGATAGTTATCTTGGGCATAGCATTTTACCAAATCACCTCATTCTTTGGGGCAACACGTGAGAGTTGGGAGTATGGGTTCGAGTCACTTCTGGGGTGTGAGTTTTCAGTTGCATATGTCCTGGGGACCATTCAGGCTTGTTCGCATTTGTGTTCCTCACGTGTTGCCCCAAAGAATGAGGTGATTTGGTAAAATGCTATGCCCAAGATAACTATCCGAGTGCCGGCGGTGGGGTGGTTCAAATAGCCTCGGCTATCACCTCATTTTGTCCGGTCGTGATGGTCAAGTGGATTAAGGCGTCTTGTACATACCAGATGCGTTGCTTCTGGGAGTATGGGTTCGAGTCACTTCTGGGGTGTGAGTTTTCAGTTGCATATGTCCTGGAGACCATTCAGGCTTGTTCGCATTTGTGTTCCTCACGTGTTGCCCCAAAGAATGAGGTGATTTGGTAAAATGCTATGCCCAAGATAACTATCCGAGTGCCGGCGGTGGGGTGGTTCAAATAACCTCGGCTATCACCTCATTTTGTCCGGTCGTGATGGTCAAGTGGATTAAGGCGTCTTGTACATACCAGATGCGTTGCTTCTGGGAGTATGGGTTCGAGTCACTTCTGGGGTGTGAGTTTTCAGTTATATATATATATATATATATATATATATATATATATATATATATATATATATATATATATATATATATATATATATATATATATATAAGGAATACCCGGCTGCATCCGGGACTCTTCCTCACTCTTTCACCCATTCTTCCTCCAATCTTCCCCTTTGGTCCCCGACTCTGTTCCTCTCCCTCCCTCATCTTCCTTCTCTCAATAAAGTTATTATTAAAACGCACCAAAACAACTGAATGGGAAATACACCCACTATTTCACACGGCTCCATGAAAATCACTTGGAGGATCTCTGTAAATGCTAATATTTCTTTAAGCACAGTCCCCGTGTACTTTATTGTACTTTTCTGTACTGTACTTTACTGTTGCAGTTCCTATGGTGTAGTGGTAAAACACTGGCCTGGTGTTTCGCAAGTACTTTGTCCTGGGTTCGAATCCTGGCCGGGTATAGGGTTTACTGGGTGTCAATCCTTAACTGTAGCCTCTGTTTACCCAACAGTAAAATGGGTACCTGGTTGTTAAAGGATTTGGCGGAGTCGTATTCCGGGGAACATATGTTTAAGGACGTGCCCGAAACGCAACACGTGTTAGTGGCTGTTCGGGAATTTAACTTAGTACTTAGTAATAAGCACTGTATTTAAATTAGGCCAACCCCGACCTGCCTTTGTCCGTCCTGTATAACAGACCATTTTCCCTGCAAAGTTTGGTGACGCAAGCTCTTAAGTGTCGGGCCTACAACTTTGGACAAACAAACATTCTTATAGATATAGATAGACACAGACAGTATTCACATATATTTATTAAACCACTGGAATGGTGTCATTCACAAGTAAATGTTTGTCTTGAGACATAACTGCCCTCAATGTTTGTAATGACAATGGTGAGACAGGTTCCGGGAGCACTTTAAGGCAGATGTAGAGTGTCGCTGCTGATTACTTAAATGGTAAACATAAATAAGGTTAAATAAAGAGTGTTCTCTCAGCCGCCTTTGGCACCCCAGATAACTGTTTGGTGCTACCAACATAACACAATGGAATATTAGTATTTTTGCTGGAAGCGAAGCACATCCACCAAAATTTTAAACGACATATGTTAATAAGTAGTATTGAATCAAATTGATGAAATGTGAGAATTTATAGTACTTCATATATATATTATTATTGAAGTTTGAGATTATTGCAGGCAATATAGATGCCGGTGGTGTTGGCAACGTTGGGGAGGACGGGGCCAGTGTTGTTATTGGTGTGTGGGTCCGTCAGTGTGTGAGTGACTCAGTGCGGGAGGACGTGCTCATAGTGATGGTGATTAGTTTGTAATTAACACTAAACAATGTCTAATGCAGCACCGCCCAGGAGGACCGGGGCGATGAAGATACGTCTTACAAGTAAGTAAGGCGTGTGTTGAGGGACGTGGCGGTGGATGTGGGTACTATAATTGGCAGATCTCTTGGCCCAGCTCCGTGCTGCACGGACTAACCCAAAATGGCTGGACTCTTTCCCACTTTTGGGGTTTTAACTCCCATCCTTGGCTGGGCTCACTTGACCCGTCCTCCACCATCCTGGGAGGCTGGGGCGCTGCCCTACTGATGCACCAACTGGTCAAGACTTGACCTGGGTGAAGGTTATTGATGGAAGAGTAGTGGAGAGTGAGAGGCAAGGTTGTTCTGGGGGCAGGATACTCCCCGCCACTCTTCCTGGCCAGTCTCTCTCCCTGTGAGGGGCAGTGTTGTCTCCCTGGCCAGTCTCTCTCCCTGTGAGGGGTAGTATTGTCTCCCTGGCCAGTCTCTCTCCCTGTGAGGGGTTGTATTGTCTCCCTGGCCAGTCTCTCTCTCCCTGTGAGGGGTAGTATTGTCTCTCTGGCCAGTCTCTCTCTCCCTGTGAGGGGTAGTATTGTCTCCCTGGCCAGTCCCTCTCTCCCTGTGAGAGGCAGTATTGTCTCCCTGGCCAGTCCCTCTCTCCCTGTGAGAGGCAGTATTGTCTCCCTGGCCAGTCTCTCTCCCTGTGAGAGGCAGTATTGTCTCCCTGGCCAATCCCTCTCCCTGTGAGGGGCAGTATTGTCTCCCTGGCCAGCCTCTCTCCCTGTGAGGGGTAGTATTGTCTCCCTGGCCAGTCCCTCTCTCCCTGTGAGAGGCAGTATTGTCTCCCTGGCCAGTCTCTCTCCCTGTGAGAGGCAGTATTGTCTCCCTGGCCAATCCCTCTCCCTGTGAGGGGCAGTATTGTCTCCCTGGCTAGTCTCTCTCCCTGTGAGGGGCAGTATTGTCTCCCTGGCCAGTCTCTCTCCCTGTGAGGGATAGTGTTGTCTCCCTGGCCAGTCTCTCTCCCTGTGAGGGATAGTGTTGTCTCCCTGGCCAGTCTCTCTCCCTGTGAGGGATAGTGTTGTCTCCCTGGCCAGTCTCTCTCCCTGTGAGGGATAGTGTTGTCTCCCTGGCCAGTCTCTCTCCCTGTGAGGGATAGTGTTGTCTCCCTGGCCAGTCTCTCTCCCTGTGAGGGATAGTGTTGTCTCCCTGGCCAGTCTCTCTCCCTGTGAGGGATAGTGTTGTCTCCCTGGCCAGTCTCTCTCCCTGTGAGGGATAGTGTTGTCTCACTGGCCTGTCTCTCTCCCTGTGAGGGATAGTGTTGTCTCACTGGCCAGTCTCTCTCCCTGTGAGGGATAGTGTTGTCTCGCTGGCCAGTCTCTCTCCCTGTGAGGGATAGTGTTGTCTCACTGGCCAGTCTCTCCCCATGTGTGGGGTAGTGTTTTCTCACTGGCCAGTTGGAACTTAACAGGATGTTTGTAAAGTTCCTGTATCAAAAGGTCTGATTACCTGGGCTAGTGAATATTTGGGCCTTTGGATTGCTGCAAGCAACAGTCTTCCTATCAAGTTATCACTAGACAATCCTGGATGTAGAGAGTGGAAGAGTTAGTATGTGCTCTGAGAGGGGGAGTCAATTACCATCTTGCATTGCCTTTGAGTAGTCTGATGGCAGTAATATACCAGTACTGTACTGATAAATGCGGGAAAGTCCAGTAGACTTGAAGCAAAGTGATAACTCATACCAGTAATTCCATCTGTTATGCAGGAAGAGCCACAATTATTTATGGATCATTCAGTAAGGTCGGGAGACTTCTATTCGTCACATGTAATGCACATATGAAAGGTCACATGTAACACTCGAAATGTGCAATACAGTAGCTTTAAGATCAACAAGCCACAATGTAGGACAGGAAATAGATATTTTTTCACCCATAGAATTATAAACTCATGGAACTGCTTACATGCCAAAGCTATAAATGCCAAGACATTACTTGAGTTAAAAACCAATTAAAAAAATTCATAAAAATTGGTGGGGGGGGGGGACTTTCACAAGCCACCGGCTTCCCGTCCCCATCACCATCATGCCCACTAGATAGATGGTGCTATTCAGGTAAATACTGCTACATGTAGGCTTGGCTAAAAGTACCTCTGGGAGTGTGCACCACATGCTGAAGTATTGTAGCTCTGACAAAATGTAAACTGTCAGAATAACTACTGTACATGTATTTGCATACTATTCACATTTACATACTGTACTTTACATTGCTATGTGCTTGAATATGAAACAAATTGCAGAATTCAAATATAACTAAAGTTTCAATTATTCAAGAAATGTTAAAGTACCTGCATTGTACCTAGAGGGGTTCTGAGAGTTCTACTTATCTACTTCCTTGTCTTCTACTTCCCATGACTCAGACTAGGCCTGATTTATGAGAGCTTGGTCCAACAGGCTGTTTCTTTGAGTTGCCCGTAAGTCCACATGTCCACTACAACCCGGTTGGTCCAGCATTTCTTGCAAGAAATCGTCCCAATTTTGCTTGAAGTCCACTTTTGTTCTTGAAATGTTTCTTTTAATTGCTGGGAGAATATTGAATATTTTGGGCCTCTAATGTTTATAGAATATTCTGATATTTTCCATATATATTTACTCTCCTTTCCAGAGAGTATATTCTGAGATCTTTGAGGTGGTTCCCAAAATTTTGATGCTTTATCATGTTTGTGTACAGTGCAGTATATGCTTTCTGTATTTCCTATATTTTGGCAATCTCTCCAGCTCTGAAGGGAGAAGTTGAATATCAAGCTGCACTCAAAGTGAGATAGCACATGTGATTTGAATAAAATGAGCATAGTGATGGGATCCCTGAATTTGCAGGTTCTCATAATACTGTACAACCTTTTCTGGTTGATATCTTTATTGGCTTAATTATGCTTCCTAAATGTTAAATCATCATCCCAGATCTTTTTATGGAGCTGAGTGCATAGCCATGTTGTCAATGCAGATCCATATATGCAGCATTTGTGTTGATATCAGTTATATTGTCAGGCATTTGGATATCATTGATAAAGAAGCTGACCTGATCCCCATTTTCAATGCTTATTGGGGGGTGCTAAACATAGCCTCATACAATACTTTTAGTATTGTATGAGGCTATGTTTTATTGTACTTTTAGTACAATATTTTATTAATGTCATTCAAAATGATGTACTACCAGAAATCTTGCCCAGATACTCAGTTTGCTAACTGTAATTAGTGCATGCACATAATTAAATTTTCCACAGCTGCAGCTCATTGTGTGGGTATGTGGGAGCATGATTAGTATCTGTGTAACTGGCACATTATAAATGATAGTTGCTCTATATAGAGGTTGTTGTGCACTTTGATAGAAAAGACTAATAACATATCAAATTGTGTAACTACAGTGCATGTATTAGGATTTTCATGAGATTAAATAATATTGCAGACAACAAGCCTCCAATATGATAATCAGGTCTTTCAATGGGCCACAGAAAACATGATGTTTATTGAGGATAAGTTCCAGCCTGCAGGCCACTCAAAGCAACAGCCTGGTGGACCAAACACTCAAAAGTCAAGCCTAGGCTCAGGCTGGGCTTGGGGAGTAGAAGAACTCCCAGATATCAAGCAGGTAGCTACTGCACAATGGAAAAACTAAAATATGAAAATGGAAACCGTACATAAAATGCAGTCAAACCACACTATTGAAAGAAAAAACAATGTAACAGTTTTGGGAGTAATCATGTTGGAAGACCTTACTTTTATAGAACACAATAAAGCAGCTGTCAGAACTGGAAGGAAAGTATGGCAGGTTGGATAACAAGAACATTTCAAATGAGGTAAGTTGTTGCAAGAAGTACTGGACCAATTGGGCTGTAGTGGATGTGTGGGCAGGCAGCCTACGTATCCTACATTATCCTACAGGCAGCTGCAAGCAACGGCCTAATGTACCAAGTTATCACAAGTCGAGCGTGGCCTCAGGCCAGGCTAGTGGGAGAAGAACTCCTGAGACAGAGGGTCTAAGATCCAAGTATGCCATACCAATGGTACTTTTTAAGACAGTAGTGCACTCTAAGGTGGAATATTGTTGCTTGAACAAATCAGGGAGCTAGTGCTAGAAAATGAAGTATGGAAAGTGAAGAGGGGTGACTTTTAAAAAATGAACAAGAAAATACTCGAATTGTGAACAACTTTAAGGAACCCTAAAGACTAACATGGAGTTAAACAAGGATATGCAAACAGAAACTTTATTGACAAATCACGTAGAGGTGGTTAATAAAGAACTAGAAAAGTACAAAAATGAAATTAAAGTTACTTTAATTTGCACAAGTTGTAAAAGAGAGAGAGATGATCAAGGAAATGTAATTGGAAGTCAAAACCAGAAATGACCAACAAGAAGCAGACATTAGATAAGCAATCAGGAAAGAACTGGTAACTAACAGAAAATTAGTAAAAGACACTGCAGATAGAAGCAAGTCCATAATAATTTTTGGGTGTTTAGAAAATGAAATATCATCTAGAATGAACAGCAGCAGAAGAGAAGAAAATCATTGAGAAAATAGTAGATGTAGGAGAAGGCCTCAGTTCAAAGGAAAATGTCAGTGATTGTAGGAGGATAGGAAAATATGAGACAAGAATTGTCCCTTAAGGGTGACATTTAATGGAGTGAAACAAATGATGGAAGTGCTTAGAAATGCCAGGAAATTGCAGTAATGAGGATGGCAGACTTTGGTCAATAAGACAAGACTTCTCAAAGGAAAACAGAGAAACACTGAAAATTATCCTTGAAGTGAAATGTCTAAATGTGAATAGAAATGAAGAAAAATATTTTTTCTACAAAGTATTAGGGACTGGAAAGCTAGTGAAATGGTACATAAAAACAAAAATTTATTAGAGGAAGGAGGAGTAATAGAGAAAGGGAAAGGGAAAATATTCCTGAAAATTGTATATACTGTACCGTCATAGATGGAGCGAGATAAAAAATAAAATAAAGAGGTCGTTTTTCCAAGGGGATACTCAGTTTGGAGATGTGACAGGAAAACTAGGAAGGAGGGAGGAGTGGCTGCACTGGTGAAAGAACACCTGAAGATAAGAGTTAAAAATCGAAAACCTTCGAAGTTGACATAATGGTTTGTAGGTTGATTCCAAACATGCAGGTTTGGAATCAGAATGATACACTGATAATTGTAAATGCCTACAGCCCTCCAGCATGATAAATGAGAGGGTCTCATAATGGTTATGAGAGAGATTAGAGTAAAAGCAGATAAAGATAAATCATGATTGTTGGTACTGGGGGACATCAACTTGAAAGCAATTAGTTGGGCAGCCTACAAATCAAGAACGGAGGACATTTGGACAGGCAGATTTGTAAACCTCATTCTGGAGACATTCATGTATCAACACGTCAAGCAGGCCACACGAATGAGGGAAGGGATGTTCTGTCAATACTGGATCTAATATTTACTAGGAAAGAAGAGATATTTGACATCCAGTAACTTCCTCCCTTAGGAAAGAGTGATCATGTTCTGTTGGAAATTATATATGATTTGCAATATAATCTTGAAGAAAATGGGGACATTGAAACCTGTTAAACTCAAATTCAAGAAAGGACACTGCAGAATGTAGAAAATTCTTTAATGAATTTAATTGGACAGATTTGTTGCTAGGCAAGGAAGTAAATTAGATGTATGCCAAATTTTTCAAAATATACGATGAAGGCACGCAAACATTCATACCAAAACAGAGATGCAGGACCAGAAAACAAGATTGGTTCAATAGAAATTGTGAGAACCAGAGAGGAAAAGACAAGAAAGTGGGTTCAGTATTGGAAGAGGCCTAACATGTAAACATGCCAGCACTACAAGCAAGCATGAAACATTTACACAGCTGTGAGGAGAGAGGCAGAAAGGTGTATTGCAGACAAATGCAATATATATCTAGGCCTTTATTATAAATTCATTAAAAACAAGCTGCATGTAAAGGATAAAATCCAGAGATTGAGAATGGGGAACAGGACTACCAAGAATGAAGAAGAAATGTGTGAAATGCTAAATGAACAGTTCCAAAGTGTGTTTGTACAAAATGAAAATTTCAGAGAGCCGGGCCCAATACCAATTCCCGAGCACGCCATAGTATAAATGGAGGGGTCTGGAGAGGAAGTGGAAAAATTACTCAAAGGGCTAGGAAGAAATAAAACGGTTGCACCTGATGGAGTTTCACCTTGAGTGTTGTGAGAATGTGCAACTCGGCTGAACATTCCACTCAAATAGATATTCCAGACATCCTTGTACACAGGAATCTTAACAGATATGTTGGAGAAAGGTAAACAGTACCAATCTATAAAAATGGTAATCGAAAAGAATCTTTAAATTATAGACCCCTTATAATTAACAAGCATGGTAGTCAAAATGCTAAAAACAATAAACACATCCACACATCATAGAGGAGTGGCTCTGTACACATCGTGGTGTCTCGGCTTCCCAGTACAGCACTCTGTTATGTAACACTTTGAAACTACTGACGGTTTTGACCTCAACCACCACCTCACTTAACTTGTTCCACTTTTAGAAAACATTAGAAGGGCTGGTTCCAAATCTGCACACGAAAATAACATAACATGAGGCCAGAAGGCATGATAGGAATGTGCAAAATAGCCCTGATAAAAAGCAGAGTTGCAATAGGTATGATGATAGAGAACTCTTATCAACATCATATTCCCAAAACTTTTAAACACACTCCCTCTCCTGTACACATAAGGGGCATAACTGACTGACTGACTTCTATGTGCTGAAGAGAGAACTTCAAAGACACCTTTAAAGGATACTATATTAACCAGGCTGTGAGCAGCCACAATGAACAGCCTAGTTGACCAGACCACCAACCAGGAGACTGGCCGCAGGGACGTTGAACCTTGGAATCATCGAAAGGTAATGTAGGCCACAAGATTACTACGTATGTAACTAAATGAACTTTGAGGTTTAGTTCCTGAGACCATTACGTGCCTCTTTAATTTTTAACACTGGGAAGGGTATGGGGTCTACTACCACCTACGATTGGGTATGAAGATCCACTACCACCTACGATTGGGTATGAAGGTCCACTACCACCTACGCATTGGGTATGAGGATCCACTACCACCTACGCATTGGGTACGAGGATCCACTACCACCTATGGAATGGGTACGAGGATCCACTACCACCTACGGAATGGGTATGGGGATTTACTACCACCTACGGAATGGGTATGGGGATTTACTACCACCTACGGAATGGGTATGGGGATTTACTACCACCTACGGAATGGGTATGGGGATTTACTACCACCTACGGAATGGGTATGGGGATTTACTACCACCTACGGAATGGGTATGGGGATTTACTACCACCTACGGAATGGGTATGGGGATTTACTACCACCCACGGAATGGGTATGGGGATCCACTACCACCCACAGGATGGGTATGGGGATTCACTACCACCTACGGAATGGGTATGGGGATCCACTACCACCCACAGGATGGGTATGGGGTCCACTGCCACCCATGTGATGGGGCGTGGGGGTCCACTGCCGCCCCACGTGATGGGGGCGGTAGTGGACCCCATGTTAAGTAGTAGCCAGTTTAACACAACGTGTATTCAGTTTGGTAAAGGGGTCTGGGTTGTTATTCAGTATTATGTATTTAGTTTCTTAATGAATGTCCTAGTTTTTACTTCTTGATGATGGCATATTTAATGCCTGGTTAAATAACGGAGTTGGTTTGTAAAGTATTGTGTAGGGGAGTAGTGGGAGTGTGGAGGTGTATCGCATGCGCCAGAAGCCTGATCACTGCGGAAAGGTTCTTGGCGGCCGTGTAATTTGAGAACTCTAGTCGCTAATTACCGCACAGGCTTCATGAATTATCTCGGGGGAGGTGAAGCAGTGGTGCGTTGAGGCGTGGTGAAGGTTGACACTTCTCACGAATTAAGCAGCGCCAAATTTAAAATGGATTTCCCAAATCAGAAGCCTAGGAACTTGGATGCGTTGACAGAATTCTCAGGGTATGGATATATGCCGTGATTATTCTCAGGGTTATTTGTGTGTGCAGACTTGGAAGAAGACCCTATTATTAATATTTTACAAGTTCAAATTATTATGTATGTCTCCTTCCTGCTCTCTCTAAAAAAATATAGTTTTGAGAAATGTTAAATGTTCCCAGTACTTCATATTTTTATTTTGTGGATTCAGGCGGTAAAAGTTCTTGGCACGTTTTCCCTCTAAGCATTTTCTGCAGCTCTGAATTGGGGTCGTTAGTGTCTCTTTAAGGTAGTACTCGCCTAGTTGTGTTTGCGGGGGTTGAGCTCTAGCTCTTTGGTCCCGCCTCTCAACTGTCAATCAACAGGTGTACAGGTTCCTGAGCCTATTGGGCTCTATCATATCTACACTTGAAACTGTGTATGGAGTCAGCTTCCACCACATTACTTCCTAATGCATGCCATTTGTTAACCACTCTGACACTAAAAAAGTTCTTTCTAATATCTCTGTGGCTCATTTGGGCACTCGGTTTCCACCCGTGTTCCCTTGTGCGTGTGCCCCTTGTGTTAAACAGCCTGTCTTTATACAGGTGTGAGTTAGCTAGTGACTTTAAGTACCGCCACTGGTCTGGCATCTCTTCTTTGAAAGCTTCTTGTTATCCAGCCTGGTATTTTTCTTGCAGTTATGACATCTACTTTATTGTGGTCTTTGAAAGTAAGGTTTTCCTACATGATTGCTCTCAAATATTTAGATTTTTTTCTATTATGTGAAATGACTGACTGCGTTATTTATGTGGTTTCTGTTTTGATATTTTCGTGTTACCATAGCACAGTAGCTGGAAATTACTTTCGTTGACCATGTTTTTTGTAGTCCACTGGAAGATCCAGTTCTTATCTTAAGGTGAAGACTTTGCAGCAGAGCTTGTGTATGCCCGACGCTGCTGTCCTCTACTCTGGCAGTATGTACTAATTGTTCATGTAAGAATACTCAAGGGGTTGGCTGGGGACATGCTTGCTAAGATCGCGGTTGTCTGTGGCTCAGATGGTGGTGAAGGTCATGGGTGTCTGTGGCTCAGATGTTGGTGAAGGTCATGGGTGTCTGTGGCTTAGATGTTGGTGAAGGTCATGGGTGTCTGTGGCTTAGATGTTGGTGAAGGTCATGGGTGTCTGTGGCTTAGATGTTGGTGAAGGTCATGGGTGTCTGTGGCTCAGATGTTGGTGAAGGTCATGGGTGTCTGTGGCTTATATGTTGGTGAAGGTCATGGGTGTCTGTGGCTTAGATGTTGGTGAAGGTCATGGGTGTCTGTGGCTCAGATGTTGGTGAAGGTCATGGGTGTCTGTGGCTCAGATGTTGGTGAAGGTCATGGGTGTCTGTGGCTCAGATGTTGGTGAAGGTCATGGGTGTCTGTGGCTCAGATGTTGGTGAAGGTCATGGGTGTCTGTGGCTCAGATGTTGGTGAAGGTCATGGGTGTCTGTGGCTCAGATGTTGAAGGTCATGGGTGTCTGTGGCTCAGATGGTGGTGAAGGTCATGGGTGTCTGTGGCTCAGATGGTGGTGAAGGTCATGGGTGTCTGTGGCTCAGATGGTGGTGAAGGTCATGGGTGTGTCAGGCTCGGGGGTGGTGACGGTCATGGGTGTGTCAGGCTCGGGGGTGGTGAAGGTCATGGGTGTGTCAGGCTCGGGGGTGGTGAAGGTCGTGGGGGTGTGTGGCTGGGAGGGTTGTGTGACCTTATAATTGCAGTAGCTGGTAGCTCCCGGTGTCACAGGCGGTCGATGCCTGGTAAAGATGTAGTTTAAGATCACTAGCTTATAAGGCCTACTAGACCCACAGTGTGTGTGGTGGCAGCAAGATTTGTCACAAAATCCTAAGCAATGGGGAGCATTTCAGCATATTCATCCCATTAAGATTTCTACTTAGATTCAACAACAGCCGCTCCAAGCAACAGCCTGGTGGACCAAACTCTCACAAGTCGAGCCTGGCCTCAGGCCGGGCTTGGGAAGTAGAAGAACTCCTAGAACCCCATCAAGCAGGTATCAAGCAGGTAAACAGAGCAGAAGGTGTTAAACACGTGAGACAAATTCTTACTGAAGCGACCATACGAGTCATAAATACTCATACTTCGCCCAAGTAAAACAGAAACAAGCAACACTTAGTGGGCCAGCCAGAGGCTTAGCGCCCGCCCACCAATATCCCTCCCCCTCCCCCCCCCCAAAAAAAAAATCATAGTAATAAGGTGTTAGATGGAACAGCTAAGCTTTGTGGAAGTTTTTGGTGTAGTATTGTTCTGAGGCTGTTTAAGTGCACTCCAAGGTTACAGAGTCTCGGAGACTTCAATGTCGTGTCGAGCATTCAGTTTGTATGTTAGGGTAAAGATTGTTAGGTCCAGATTTGTTGTTGTTATAGATTAAGCTACTCGGAAGAAGTTCCAAGTAGCACGGGCTATGGTGAGCCCGTAGTCTCTGAGGTGCAGAGATGGAGCAACAAGCCTCGTACACAGAGGACATTCACTACGTCATGGGAGCGCAGGTGGCATCTTAGGCTAACTTCCTCTTGTCTCTTGCTTCACCGCATTACACGAATTATTGCCTAAAGAAAATGCAAATTTTATTGAACAATTAAACCTGCAACTGATTTCGTCGAGAAGCGAAAGGTCCCGGGTTCGATTACTTTTAAGTGAGGCCTTGGTTGTATTGTAGGGAAGGTCAGCTGTTGATAAACCTGACTGACTGCTTGTCCCTAAAAAAAGCCAAGCCAATACGGATCAAATTGTTTGCTCAACATTTGTACTGGTGTTACCAAGGTGTGCAAGTGTTTAAGGTGACTGTTTAGTGTGAGGCTGGTGCTGCTGACACACTGACACCACCACTCTGGTCTGTGACTGGTGCTGGCGTGACTGTTACCCACACTGGTCTGGTACTCCCGGGGAGAGTGACTGTTACCCACACTGGCCTGGTACTCCCAGGGAGAGTGACTGTTACCCACACTGGTCTGGTACTTCCAGGGAGAGTGACTGTTACCCACACTGGGCTGGTACTTCCGGGGAGAGTAACTGTTACCCACACTGGCCTGGTACTCCCAGGGAGAGTGACTGTTACCCACACTGGTCTGGTACTCCCGGGGAGAGTGACTGGTACTCCCGGGGAGAGTGACGGGTACTCCCGGGGAGAGTGACGGGTACTCCCGGGGAGGGTGACGGGTACTCCCGGGGAGAGTGACGGGTACTCCCGGGGAGTGAGTGGTACTGGCGTGACTGTTACCCACACTGGCCTGGTACTCCCAGGGAGAGTGAGTGGTACTGGCGTGACTGTTACCCACACTGGCCTGGTACTCCCAGGGAGAGTGAGTGGTACTGGCGTGACTGGGAATGCCTCTCCCTGGACGTATCAATGAGGGCGGGTCACAAAAACTTGCAAGGTGAAGAGCGGTCTGGTCCGTTAGTGGTGGGTGTTGGGGGGCAGTGTGGGCCCCAGCCTCCCTACCTCTTCCTTCCCCTCCCTTAGTTCTCCCTCCCTCTTTGTTCCTCCCTTCCTCCCTCCTCCTTCTTTCCTCCCTCCCCTTTTCCTTCCATCCTTTTCCTCTCTTCTTTTCCTTAATAGCTGGAGCTGATAAATAGTCATGTATTAAATGAAGGTGTGGACGCTAACACTGTCCACACCCGAATATTAACGAGAAGCAAAATGAGTGAATAGTCATTACATTACCACTATTAAGGGTTATGCGTAACCCTGCAAGGAAATGTATCAGAGTACACACCTGGCTACCCGTCGGCCGCCGCTGACCCCTGCTCCTAACATCATCATGCTTGGTGATTTCGAGTTAAGACATTGTAAAGTGGAAAATTTGGCTGGGACTATTCTAGCAGAGTATGGTAAGCAGAGTGCCTGAAGAGTATGGCGCCCTGCGGCACATCCTTGGTCACATGTTATCTATAGTTATATAGCCAACTATATAGCTATAGTGCTCTGGTGACGACCACTTGAACGACTCTACACTTCTGGTCACTCTACTACACAATGGACATAATCTTTACAAAATATGAAGAATAATAATACTAAATTATCATCTACACTTCCATGGAAATAAACGTTTGATTCACCTGGACTCTAGGAGACTCGAACAGAGAAAGAAGCTGAGAGAGAGGGAGAGAGAGACAGAGACTGGGAGACTGTCAACATGTCAGAATTTGCAGCAGTGGGTACAGACTGCAAAAATGAAGTTTTAGGAGGGATATATTGAGGTGGTGGTTACGGAATAGGGTTATGGCTGCACTTTGTATTTGGTTCGTTGTGGCAAATAAGGAGACCGGGTTGTATATCTACCCTTCTCACCGATGTACCTATTTAATCTGTTCTTGAACCCTGTTTTTTTGGCGGGGGGGGGGGGGGGGGATATTCCAGCACGGGACTTACAATGAGTGTTCCTTGTTTGTTTTACTTAAGCGGAGTATGAGTATGTATGACTCGTATGGTCGCTTCAGTAAGATTTTGTCCCATGTGTTTAACAACTTCTGCTCTGTTGAATCTAAATTGAAATCTTACTGGGTTTGTAACTGTGTACTGTGTTAGATAATGTTCCAGTGGTCTGTCGGGCATTTCTCCACAGTGCTGACATTTCCTCTCATCTTCTGGAACCTGTAAGCCTATTTCCCATGCACATGGGTATCCAAGCCTGATGCGATGTAAGTGTACTTCTGTTCTACTGCTCCCTTTCATCAAACTAAGTGGTTCGTAGTTGGTTGAATTCTTGTACCAACCCGCAGATCCTGATGTTGCAACTGCTGTGTTGTGGTCACTGTACATCTTTCACATTGCTCTGTTTGTAATTACTTTCTTAATCTGTGATAGACTCTGTGGTATATAAATGTCTTTCATCTCTTTGTTGCAAATTTTGCAGCTTCGTCTGCAGTGTCATTTCCTATTATACCCACATGACTTGGCACCCAGTTGATAAGTACCCGACGGCCTTGACGTTTGAGTGTTTGCATTAATGATAGGACATTTGTGATCAGATGGATGTTATCATGTATGTGTTCTTCTTGCAAGGTTTCAGTGGCAGTTCTCGAATCTGTATCTCGATAACATGTTGTCGATGTTCAGCAAGAGTATGTTCCGAAGCCTTTTAAATGGCTAGCATCTCCGTTTGTAAAACTGAAAACCCGTTTGAGAGTCTCCAACTATTTCTTGTCCCTGTTGGTCTACTGATCCATCTGTGAAGTTTGTGAAACTCTCAGATGCCAAGTTTGCTTCTATATGCAATATTACGTACCAGATGAGCATTAGTCTGGTTCTTTTTTTTTTTCAAGAGCCATAATTTTAAAGTCTGCTGGCAGCAATTCTCAAGGGGCATGCATAACGAAGCCGCCTCTAACCCTTATGCTTGGTTGATCACACCGTACACAATACCCAACCTAACCAGACACGCACTAATCACTGGACCAAAGAGCCAGAGCTGAACCCCCGCAAGCACAATTAGGTGAGTATTAATCCAGTCCACCCACACCCCCACTCAACTGTTGCATAGAAAACGGGAATTTTTGTGAGCCCGCTACTTTTCATAGTACATTGTTCTAATGATCTCATAGCATCGAACTCTAGCCATCTCGTGCAC
This sequence comes from Procambarus clarkii, assembly GCF_040958095.1. Classification (NCBI taxonomy): domain Eukaryota; kingdom Metazoa; phylum Arthropoda; class Malacostraca; order Decapoda; family Cambaridae; genus Procambarus; species Procambarus clarkii. Next base: position 432,377 of record NC_091188.1, on the reverse strand, counting down.
ACACACGCACGCACACGCAAAACTCACAATAAAAGTTATTAAGTATATTACAGACACGAGGAAGTTATAAGGTCATCCGTCACCTAAGTACACAGGCGAATTTCAAGCGACAATTAGAGGAGTGAAACTTTGAGGACGTTGAGTCATCACTTCATTAGTTTTCTCGTGTAGATGCCTTGAGTTGTGTGTGTAGGTGTTGTAGCCAGGTTGTTGTTGTTGGTGTGTGGTGTGGTGGAGGGTGCCCGCTCACCACACCCAGTCACCTGTCTCGCTCAGCAGGAAGTGTTCATGGTGACCTCCAGTATTGTGGCTCTTGTTCCTTCTCCCCCCCCTCCCCCCTCTCTTTTCTGTCTTTTCTCTTTTCTCTCTGTTCTCTTTTCTCTCTTCTCTCTCTCTTCTCTCTTTTCTCTCTTTTCTCTCTGTTCTCTGTTCTCTCTGTTCTCTCTTTTCTCTCTTTTCTCTCTCCTCTCTCTCCTCTCCCTTTGTCTCTCTCTCCCCCCGGAGGGGGGAGAGAGAGACAAAGGGAGTACCTCCCCCCCCCTCTCTCTCTCTCTCTCTCTCTCCCCCCTCCGGGGGGAGAGAGAGAGAGAGAGAGAGAGGGGGGGGGGAGGTGATGGAGGAGGGCGGGTGAATGGTTATGAAGTAAGGTATTAATAAGGGGAAGGAGTAGAGAAGAATAATGAGTGGGAGATCAATATAAATGTTTGAGTGATAGTGAGGATCATGGGTGAGAGGCGGTGAGGGCGTCACTGTACACTCACCACCTACCCCTAACTCTCGGCGTGACCGGCCTAAGTCATCACAATCCAAGATGGTTTAAGCATTCCCAATAACTCACATTTTTAAGTGCCCGAATTTATTGTTAATGTCAATGATCAGTCATCCTCAAGCCATGTTTTGAGCAGTTGATGAACAATCAATTCTTCAACAACTTAGTCTAATGAAACTTATAAATCATTTGTTGACTTTTGTATGTGCTAAAGTTTTTTTTGTTGTATTTGTAGCCAAACTGGTGCGTCTACAAATATGAACATTTTGACGCCATACCCATTGTTGGCGATCCCCATAGTACAGTAGTGGGCAGTTGGCAGCGGTCAAGGGCAACACACAGGTGGTGGTGGAGGGTTCTGACAGCGTGCTCACCACCTTCACAATTGGCATTAGTGGTTTGGTTCATCATTTAGCTAGTGGTGAGGTAGTTGGTTGTTGTCTACATGGTGGTAAGGTCTTCCCACGTCATCACTGCACTCCATCTTTCCCACATGTTAGTGCCTGTACCAATGTTGCCTCCACCAATGTTGCCTCCAATGTACCCAAACACGTCCGGGTTGTAACTGGATTTGTATAGACGTAACAAAAATTGAAACGGCCTAAAAGAAATTCTAACAGGCAATCTCTGGCCTAAATAGTACATGTATTGCCGCCTTCTCAGGCCCTCTACTCATTTTATCGTACAACTACCTTTTTGGGTAGAGAAGCCCGTAGCTTGTACATCCCAGCCATGGTGGCTGTACCTCCCATGGTGGCTGTACCTCCCATGGTGGCTGTACCTCCCATGGTGGCTGTTCCTCCCATGGTGGCTGTACCTCCCATGGTGGCTGTACCTCCCATGGTGGCTGTACCTCCCATGGTGGCTGTACCCCCCATGGTGGCTGTACCCCCCATGGTGGCTGTACCCCCCATGGTGGCTGTACCTTCCATGGTGGCTGTACCTCCCATGGTGGCTGTACCCCCCCATGGTGGCTGTACCCCCCCATGGTGGCTGTACCCCCCCATGGTGGCTGTACCCCCCCATGGTGGCTGTACCCCCCATGGTGGCTGTACCCCCCATGGTGGCTGTACCCCCCATGGTGGCTGTACCTCCCATGGTAGCTGTACCCCCCATGGTGGCTGTACCTCCCATGGTGGCTGTACCCCCCATGGTGGCTGTACCCCCCATGGTGGCTGTACCTCCCATGGTGGCTGGAGGAGTGGTAATAAGAAAAAAAGAGGCAGGCGGTCGTATTAGGAAAAACAAAAGACCGTCAAACGGGCAGCCAGTGTGAAGGATACTAATATTTTGGAATTGTTATCCATTGACGCGTTGTGTTGAAGGTTACGTCAGTCACGGTAGGTGTTGTTACAGGGGCGCCGAGCAGTGGCGGTGATGTGGTTAATGGCGCCCACCACCAGGGTGGGGGGGGGAGGGTGTTAGTGGCGCCGACCACAAGTGGTGGAGATATACTTGTGGGGAAGGGAGTGAGTCAGAGCTGGGTTGGTTGAGAACATCAGTAGTGAGTGACGCCCTCCACTAAATAACCTATGCAGGCGGGACCAACACGCAGCTCGCCTCACCAACATACTAATAACACTGGAAATACCTTTCAAAACAAGGGCACCATAGCAAATGTCAAAAAAAACAAAAACAAATTAAGACCAAAATAACTAACATCACACACACACAAATCTTGACTGGAAGGGTGCGAACAAGCATGATTACATGTCAAATATTGATACTATTCTTAAAAGATTCCCCTATTTTGCACCCGCAAGGTAACGTAACATTTTAATCTTCTTGTTTGAGGCGCTGTTCACTTGAGACAGTTAAGTAAGTCCCAGCTGTGTCTGAGTACAAGTGACAGAATGAACAACCCAGCGGGTTTTCTTCCTTTTGGGGAGTGTTGTACACGCTGCTATGGCGATATGTCCGCTCACAGGATGAGAGGCGCTGCCCAATAAACTCGCCCCTCCGGGCAAATTAAAAAAAAAATTAAATGACACACGTCGCCAGAACGTCTACGCCACCCTGGCAGCCTGGGTGGACGGCGGGGCCCTCCAGTCTCCCAGTTGGTGGCCCACTGTGACAGTCTTGGTGGACTACTGCACTCACCTAGTTGTGTTTGCGGGGGTTGAGCTTTAGCTCTTTGGTCCCGCCTCTCAACTGTCAATCAACTGGTGTAGAGATTCTGGAGCCTATTGTGCTCTATCAAATTAACATTTGAAACTGTGTATGGACTCTGCCTCCACCACATCACTGCTTAATTATTGCATTCCATTTGTTAACTACTCTGACACTGAAAAAAATCTTTCTAATGTCTGTGGATCATCTCGGTACTAAGTTTCCACCTGTGTCCCCTTGTTCGTGTTCCACCTGTGCTAAATAGTTTTTCTTTGTCCTTTGACCCTGTCAATTCCCCTGAGAATTGTGTAGGTGGTTATCACTTCCCCCTTACTCTTTTGTCTTCCAGGGACTTGTAGTTCAGCTCCCATAGCCTTTCCTCGTAGCTCATACCTCTCAATTATGGGACTAGTCTGGTGGTGTACCTCTAAATCTTCTCTTCTTGATGGGGCTCTGAGAGTTGTTCTACTCCCCAAGGCCAGGCTTGACTTGAGAGCTTGGTCCAACAGGCTGTTGCTTGCAGAGGTCCGAAGGCCCACATATCCACCACTATCTAGTTTTATCTTGAAGATGTCCTCGGTTGTTCCGGCAATATTTCTTATGCTCGCTGGGAGGGTGTTGAACAACCTCTGATGTTAATACACTGTTCTCTGATTGTGCCTATGGCACCCCTGCTCTTCACTGGTTATATTCTACATTTTCTTCCATATAGTTCACTCCAATACGTTGTTATTTTATTGTATAGATTTGGGCCCTCCAGTATTTTCCACGTGTATATTATTTGATCTCTCTCTCTCGTCTCCTTTCTAGTGAGTACATTTGGAGAGCTTTGAGACGATTCCAATAATTTAGGTGCTTTATCGCGTCTATGTATGTCGTATATGTTCTCTAAACTCCCTCTATTTAAGCTATCTCTTGTCTGAACGGTTCTTGTTATCCAACCCGTCATTTTTCTTGCAGTTGTGACGGCTACTTTATGTTCTTTAATGTTAAGGTCTTCCGACATGATTGTCAATTCCCCTGAGTAGTTTGGGGAGTGATACCTCCTAATGATGGAAAGGTGACCTATAGGTAGGCCATATGTTATCTGTTTAACTTCAACTACTGAGTAGTACTCAAGGCGGGAATCCAAAATTAATTTGAAGTACTATCCCCTTCCATAACTATGCGGAATTTATCACGTGAAAATCACTTTTACCGTTGCTGAAAGCAAGTTAAGGAAGTAAAGCTAGATACTAGAGTTGGGTCTTCCAGGGTGCGTTACTTGCTACAATGTTCTTCCTGTCTGATATGCGGCATTGATTGGAGGGCGAGCCAGCAAGAGGGGACATGTTGAGTAAGGTCCACCTCATACCCTCTCCCCCCACAGTTCCGTACAGTCTTGGCCAGCAGCAGCCCCTCCAGCCTCCCTCCTGCCCTCCCCGACCCAGGCTTCCTTGTTAAACCTCATTGCCAGTTATGTACATGAATTGTTTAGGGTTGTGATGAGCTATGTTTAACTGTGACCTTTCTGCCGTCTCCCCTGGCTCCAAGTCCGTGCTCTCCAGTAATGGGACTCGTGGCTCCCACACGCCCCCTCCCGCTGCTGGGACTCTTGGCTCCCAAGCACTCCCTCTGGGGTGTGTGTGTGTGAGAAAGCTCCAAATACGGCATTTGCCTTTGTGAGGTCATTTATGAACGGTATGTTGATTTTCGCCATTGTTTTTAATTCCTGCAAGTTGGCAAAGATACGTCAGCTTACTATATTATATGTATTTTGCCTGGGAGGTTTTTCAGGGAGTCCGTTATGGAGGAAATGTTGTATTTGCTGTGACTTAAGGTGTTATTGCACATAAAATGTGTTCAAAAGGAATTACCGGGAAAATAGGCAGATGGATCTACAATTTCCTGACTAACAGAACCCAATGTGTAATAGTCAACAAAATAAAATCCAGCCCATCAACCGTGAAGAGCTCAGTCCCCCAGGGTACTGTGCTTGCTCCAGTACTTTTTCTCATCCTCATATCGGACATAGACCAGAACACAACCTATAGCACTGTATCATCCTTTGCAGATGACACTAGGATTTTCATGAGAGTTGGCAACATAGAGGACACGGCAAACCTCCAATCAGATGTAGATCAGGTCTTTCTATGGGCTACAGAAAATAATATGGTGTTTAACGAGGATAAGTTCCAGCTCATGCGCTACGGAAAAATTGAAAATATAAAAACAGAAACCACGTACAAAACTCAGGCAAATCATAACATGGAACGAAAAGGCAATGTAAAGGATCTGGGTGTACTCATGTCGGAAGACCTTACCTTTAAAGAACACAATAAAGTAGCCGTCACAACTGCAAGAAAAATGACAGGTTGGATAACAAGAACTTTTCACACTAGAGATGCTATACCGATGATGATACTTTTCAAAACGCTTGTGCTCTCTAGAGTGGAGTACTGCTGCACAATGACAGCCCCTTTCAAAGCTGGAGAAATTGCTGACCTAGAGAGCGTGCAGAGATCCTTTACTGCTAGAATCCACTCAGTAAAACATCAAAATTACTGGGACCTACTAAAGAGCCTAAATCTGTACTCCCTTGAGCGCAGGCGGGAGAGATACATAATAATTTACACGTGGAAAATAATTGAGGGGCTGGTCCCAAACCTGCACACAGAAATAACACCACATGAGACCAGAAGACATGGCAGGATGTGCAGAATACCCCCGTTGAAAAGTAGAGGTGCAACAGGTACTCTGAGAGAGAACTCTATCAACATCAGAGGCCCGAGACTGTTCAACACGCTTCCACTGCACATAAGGGGCATAACTGGCAAACCCCTCACAGTGTTCAAGAGAGAACTGGATAAGCACCTCCAAAGGATACCTGATCAACCAGGCTGTGACTCATACGTCAGGCTGCGAGCAGCCGCGTCTAACAGCCTGGTTGATCAGTCCAGCAACCAGGAGGCCTGGTCGACGACCGGGCCGCGGGGACACTAAGCCCCGGAAGCACCTCAAGGTAGCCTCAAGGTAGGTAGACTTGTATTGGTTGTTGCAGTGTTGTTGCTTGTCGTGATTGTAACTGTTGTGGGGTGTGGCGGTAACTGTGACTGGCGTGTGCATGGTTGGCACATGACTATCACAATTACAGCACCACTATAACATGGCCTTAGAAGCCACGGAAGACAAACAGAACGCCAACGTTATATACACACATTTGAAGTAGCCATAAACAGCATGCCAACTCTGCACCTGGACCAGGTTACAAGAATTCTATATTCATCAAGAATTGCACAAAAACACTCACAGGGGAGCCGGTCGGCCGAGCGGACAGCACGCTGGACTCGTGATCCTGTGGTCCTGGGTTCGATCCCAGGCGCCGGCGAGAAACAATAGGCAGAGTTTCTTTCACCCTATGCCCCTGTTACCTAGCAGTAAAATAGGTACCTGGGTGTTAGTCAGCTGTCACGGGCTGCTTCCTGAGGATGGAGGCCTGGTCGAGGACCGGGCCGCGGGGACACTAAAGCCCCGAAATCATCTCAAGATGGTAAGGTAACCATAAGATAAGGTATGCCATAGTGGTTTAGTAATTGTAAGAAGCAAGAGCGTCCTGTCTTGAACCCGTGTTGTCCAGGGTTATACGAGCGCTGGGATTCCATGTGGGTTGTGATCTTACTTCTTAGCTCTCTTTCAAAGTCTTTTATGAGAGTGAGAACCATTGTTATTTGTATATGATTTGCCCCATTATATTTTTGTAAGGGTATGTCTTGACTAATGTCCACATTTTCTCTTTTCAGTTCTCTGCGCCAAGAATTTGTCAAAGAAGGATTTTTTCAGTAAGTATCTGTTGAAGAAGTTGTGGTGTGTGTGTGTGTGTGTGTGTGTGTGTGTGTGTGTGTGTGTGTGTGTGTGTGTGTGTGTGTGTGTGTGTGTGTGTGTGTGTGTACACACACACACACACACTCGCCTAGTGTTGCAGGCACAGTCCTATTGTAGCTCTTGAAGCCCAGACATTTTACTTGGTGGTTACCTGGGCGTGCACGTGCTACCTAACCAGAGTGTGCACGACTGAGCTTTACCTCTTGGGCTTTACCTTATCACTAGTCACTAGTCAGTCGTCTAATGCAATTAGAATTAGAGAAGTAACACTATATGCTTGATACCTGGTTGATGGGGTTCTGGGAGTTCTTCTCCCCAAGCCCGGCCCGAGGCCAGGCTCGACTTGTGAGAGTTTGGTCCACCAGGCCTCTTTATTTTGGAAATTACTTGTACCCCCCCCCCCCCACCTGTAGCATGATGTAGAGTGATGGAGCCACCCAAGAGGTGGCACGGGCATGAATAGTCCGTAAACGGAGAGAGAAAGGTATGGGCAAATAAATAAGAGATTGAGGTAAGAGAAAGGTGAAGGATAAGAAAAGGATGAAAGGTACGAACAGGTCTACGGGCTCACCATAGCCCGTGCTACATGGACACTTCGTTCTGAGTAGGTAAATCTAAAACAACAACAGTACGAAGAGGATGAGTATATGAATGAATGTAGTAAGATTGAGATTTGACAGAATTATATGCCCTGAAGGAGGCCATAAACTATACAATTGAGAATAATTTACATGTCATCATTCATACCGACTCTAAATCTTCGCTCCAGGCATTGTTATCCAGTCAACACACAGATAATATACAACTCCTCACAGAAATCCAACATATAGGAAACGAAGCCATTAATCTAGGGCTGTCAATCACCCTAAATTGGATACCAAGTCACATTGGCATAGAATCATAGATGGTAATGAAAAGACAGACTCACTAGCAAACACTGCCACTGCTCTACCTGTTGTACAGGTTCAAATACCTCAAAGTTGTTCACAGATTAAGGAACAAATCAAGAAAATACTGCCAACTATCAAAAGTCGCCACAGAGCCAGTGACGGAAGGAAGATCCACTGCGATATGGTACGAACAAGCCACTGGTTACTCCTCTTTCAAGCCTGGCAAAAATATATCCAGAGACATTACAGTAGCCATACACAGACTCAGACTTGGTTACAAGTACTGCTGGGAGGTAATAAACCCAATAGTTAAAGTGTGTCATATCTGTGGAACAGAAGCAGAGGCGCCACTATTGCACTACTTACTGGAATGTGAAGTGACTGAAACCCTGCACATCTAACTAAACATTAATCCACCGACAGCAGCTGCATTAGATGCACATTCCACCGCGACTACAATGATTAGAAAAGCCGTTAAAGAGTGGGACTCACTAGTGAGCATTCTGCTCCTACATCCGCCACCTAGAACATACTCGAACATACGAGAGAACTCGACAAACACCTCCAACGAATATCTGATCAACCAGGCTGTGGTTCATACGTCAAGAGACCGGGCTGCGGGTCCGTTGATCCCCGGAAGCTACACAAGGCAGCAACAAGGTAGGTACCTGGAGTCGGTTCCGAGAATGTGTGTCACCCAGGCCGATCTCTGAGCAGGCCTCTTGGTTGGTGTGCTCACACAGGCTGTTGGACGCTGTTACATACCTTTTGAGTATTTACATTTTGGGGGCACGTGGGTAACTGCCCTGACCAAGTATTTACATATATAATTGACTTTCTGGTTCATCTTTTCTGTTCTCGTGCTGTCTGTATTTTGCATTGATTCTATCTGGCTGCATTTTTTTCGTGGATAGTTTTCTTGTGTGGTTTGACATCTCTTCTGTTTCCATTCCCTCGTTTGGTGTTATAGTTCAGTTTTCTCACTTGTTCTGGTTGTGTTGGGTCGTCTTGTTTGAGGTGGGCGCGAGAGTTGATGCCTTGATACACATATTGGTCGTGTCCCATTGCACATTATAGTTGGCAAGTTCTCCGTACAAATATATTTCCGCTGGTGAGGTTGGTGATGGTGGGGGGCGGAGCCGGGGGGGGGGGTGTTAAGTGAGGGAGGCACGTTTATGTGGGGCAGACAATACCCGGCCTTGTGTACAGACTTAATGTACACAGCGCCCCGCACGTGCACGTAGTCACACTGTCAACAACACACCACCCGCGTCTCCCTCCTCACCTCAACACTTGCTCTCATACCCGTCATGCAAACACTCTTAACATTCACACTTTCTTTAGAATTTTTGTTGTTGTGATAAATGGAAATGATGTATACGCCCGGTGGTGAAGGTGACGGAGACGACTAGGCCGCGGAGGCGTGTGCGTGTGTCTACTTAAGCATGCAAGATTCTTGTCTACACCTACATCCCCCCCCCCCCACAACGTCCTTAGATTATTGTAATAACTCCTTTCCTGTGTTTATCATGTTCACATTTTTCCATTTTGCCTCGTGCAGAGTTCGTACGGCGGCGTCACTCATCCTGAAAGTGGACATACCGGCATTGGAGTGTGTTCAACACGCCCCAATATTAAAGAACCCCACTGGGTTGTTCAGCCTGTAACTTTTGCCCAGACGCTGTTGGCACTTGCTTAACTGTCTCACGGGAAGAGATCGTCAGACAGGGAGATTAAAAATTAACTTGGTTGACCAGACCACCAACTAAGAGGTCTGCTCTGAGCCCGGCTTGCAGGGACATTGATTCCCGGAACCAACGACAGGTAAACCATTATAGATTATAAACCATTAAACTTAGCTTATTTTTGGGGCGGCCAGTATGGTATACGCTGCTGATGTTATTCTGCTAACGTGTGTTTCTGGCACTGGATTTGTGGTTATGGCTTTCTCCTTTTCGGATTCAAGAATTTGTCAACATGTACGGAAGCACAGGGCTTCTCACTCCTATTCCATTAAGTATAATGTTTTTTGCAAAAAGCACAATCGACTTGAGAATGGTCCAGGACGGACCATTGTCGTCGTCTCTTCACCTTCTAGTGTGTGGTCTGGTCAACGTACTTTAGCCACGTTATTGTGACTCATCGCCTGCAAAAAGCATTACAGAGGGCACAAAACGTCTTTATCAGACCTCAACTTAGATTGAGGTCTGATAAAGACTTCAACCAGGCTGTAGTGGATATGTGGGTCTGCGGACTGCGCCAAGCAACAGCCTGTTGGACCAAGTTATCACAAGCCGAGCTTGGCCTCAGGCCTGGCTCGGGGAGTAGAAATCCCAGACTCCTCTCCAGGTATCCCATTCATGAAGAATTCGTTTGGGTTATCAATGTTCCGTGTGTTTAAGGGCTCGCTGAAAACGGAATAGTATTTCTCTCATTTCCTTGTTGTCATCTGTGAAAGTTTTATCTCCCCTTCTGCAGGGGCCCAATACTGGACAAAGTATTTTTGATTTCTGTCAATGATAGCCTTTTGCTCTGTCTCTCTGCCTCTCCTGAATTTTAAATGATTCTTGTAGTTTTAGTTCAATCGTTTTATTTTCTCTATGTAGCCTTCTTTGTCGGTCTTGAGATAGGTTGGGACGTTAAAGTTATTCCGCGATTTGTTTTCTTGGTCTATAGAGAGAACGTCGTCCCAGTCTGTCTGTCTTCCTCTTTTCTTCTTAGAGGTCTGCGTCTTGAGCCTATTTCTAGTGCCACCAAGTTTATTTTCTCGAGGCACTGGTTTAGGTTTGCATTTTCTAGTTGTTCTTCCCAGCTTACATGTGTGAGGTCTTGCTTTACTTGTTCCCAGTTAATCTGTTGTTTTTAGATTCAGCTGCTGGGAACAAAAAGTTCCAAGTAGCACGGGCTATGTTGAGCCCGTAGTAGACTTACCTGTCACAGGAGCGGGGCTTTAACTCTGATGATAGTTAATGGGTTTATTATTAAAATTATATTTGCTGAATTCTTCTCTCGAATTTTGGACTGGGTGTACAGGTCTACTGCGCATAAATTACATTGTGGTCTGAGTAACAGGTATTTGTAATCATTATGTTCCTGTGCAATTCATCGTTATTTGTGAAAATGAGGTCTAGTGTGTTATCTTTTGTAATTGGGTCATTCTTATAGATTGGTGTAGTTGTTTCATTATGATATTTGTTTTGTTTCAGGTTTGCCGGACCCGTTCGCCAAGATCAGCGTGGAGGGCTCTGGCCAGTGTCACTCTACGGACACCTGTCGCAACACACTCGACCCCAAGTGGAACCAGTACTATGACCTGTGAGTATCTCCACCTACATTATATCTCCAGTTTTCACATGTGCTAAATAAGACTGGAAAACCTCCGTCAGTATTGGCTCTACACTTAGAACTGAAGGTTTGTACAAAGACGATGACTAAAGAAATTACTGAAAGGCCAATAAGGCCAGTATGAAGGTATGTTTAGCACTCCAATAAACAACATGAAAGTTTAAGATCCGGACACCTTTATGAATGACATCCAAACCTCAGACAATATAACTAATATTAACATGAACTTAGAAGACTTCGAAAGAGACATTGACAACATGCCCATGCTCTCTGCTTCAGGTCCTGACTCGTGGAATATAATATTCATAAAGAAATGTAAAGTACCAGTAGCGCGAGCGCTCGGTGTAATATGGAGAAAGAGCCTGGATACAGGGGAGATACCAACAGCGCTCAATTATTAAATCTGCAGATATAGCTCCTCTGCAGAATGGGGGGGGGGGTAGTAAAGCTTTCGCAAAAAAAGTATAGACCAGTTGCACTAACATCACACATAAATAAAAGTTTTTGAAAGAGTGACTAGGATTCAAATTTGTAGTTTTATGGAAAATAATGAACTACACATCCCAGGACAACATGGATTCAGACCGGGAACATCCTGTCTCAGTTACTCAACCACTTGGTCGGAGGCCTGGTCGACGACCGGGCCACGGGGACGCTAAGCCCCGGAAGAACCTCAAGGTAACTATGACAAAATCACAGAAGGCTTAGAAGAAAAACAAAATACGGATGTTATATATACAGACTTTGGAAATGTATTCAACAAGTGACCATGGAGTGATAGATCCCATAAAATGAGATCAATAATAATAACTGGCAAAGGGGCGGTGGATTTTGAACTGTCAAACAGAATGCAGAGAGTAACAGTCAGTCAAATAATATAAAGTCCAAGTGCAGTTAAAAGCTCTGTACCCCAGGGGACAGTCCTTGCACCGCTGCTATTCCCCATTCTTATCTCGGATATAGACAAAAATACTAGTTAGGACCTACTAGTGCGAGGACCTAGTTAGGACCTATTAGGACGGGGTGCCATAAGCACACTATAAACATCAGAGGTCCACGGTTGTTCAACATTCTCCCAGCGAATATAAGAGAGATTGCCGGAACAACAATGGACATCTTCAAGAAAACTAGATAGTTTTCTTGAAGGAGTGCCGGACAAACTGGACTGTGGCGGGGTATGAGGGCCTGCGGGCCGCTCCAAGCAACAGCCTGGTGGACCGAACTCTCACAAGTCAAGCCTGGCTTCGGATCGGGCTTGGGGAGTAGAATTACTCCCAGAACCCCATCAAACAGGTATGAACTTGGTGTCATCCTTTGCAGATGATACAAAAATCAGCATGGAAATTTTATCTGTAGAAGACACTGAAATACTACAAGCTGATATAAACAAAGTCTTCGATTGGGCAACTATAAAGAACATGACGTTTAACAGGAATAACTTGCTGGTACTTCGGAATGGCGAAAACAAGGAACTTAAACGAAATATATGGTACAAGATGCAATCAGACTTACTCAGGAGGGCAACATGTGAAAGATCAGAGAAATATTATGTCTGACAACCTGATATTTAGTGAACTTAACCTAGCAAATATAGCGGCGGCCAGGAAAGTGAGAGGATAGATTTTAAGAACGTTCAAATCCAGAGACTCCACAGCAATGCTATTACTATTTAAATCATTGGTGGTGTCCCGTCTTGAGTACTGCTCAGTACTCGCTTTCCCTTTCAGAGCAGGAGAGATCTCTGAATTAGAGGGAATAGAGAGTACATATACGGCACGCATAGAAACAATAAAACATCTAAATTATTGGGACCGTCTCAACGCTCTCAAAATGTACTCTGGAAAGGAGACGAGAAAGGTATCAAATAACATATACAAAGAAGATACTGGAGCAGGTCCTGAATTTTCACAGTAGGATAACATCATACTGGAGCGAAAGATACGGAAGGAAATGCAAAATAGAACCAGTGAGGAATAGAGGTGCCATAGGCACAATCAGAGAACACTGTCTGGACGTCATGGGTCCACGACTGTTCAATACCCTCCCAACAAGCATTAGAAATAATGCCGGAACAAATGTGAATGTCTTGAAGAGGCACTTAGACAAGTCCTTGCAAGAAGTTCCGGACTAGCCAGGCTGTAGTGGATATGTGGGCCTGAGATACGGATATGTGCGCTCCTGCCTCTTAACAGTTGCCAGATCACTATGACATGGCCTTAGGTTCCTTAAAAGACAGACAAAACTCAGATGTAATATACACACACTGTGCAAAAGCTTTCGACAAACGTGACGATGGTGTTATTGCGGTCAAAATGCGCTCAAAGGGAAGCGTATGATCTATCTCTGCAAGAAAAATGACAGGTTGGATAAGAAAGACTTTCAAACAAGGGATGCCATACAATGACATTTCAAGACACTACTGCTCTCTAGGGTGGAATACTGTTGCACAGCCCTATTCAGAGCCGGCGAAATTGCTGACCTAGAGAGCGTACAAAGATGCTTTACCGCTAGCCAGCACTTTTTAAATCATCTCCATTATTGGGACAGATTAAATGTTCAAAATCTGTATTTTCTAGAGCGCAGGCGATAGATGCATAATAATCTACTCGTGGGCAATATCAGAGGGACTGGTTACAAGTCTGAACACGGTGTTTACATCACGTGAAATCAGGAGCCATGGCAGCATGTGCAAAATAGCCCCAATGAAAAGCAGAGGTGCAATAGGTACGTTGAGAGACTGTTCTATCAACTTGAAGGGTCGAAGACTGTTGAACACGGATAAGGAGCATAAGTAACCGACCTCTCTTGATGTTCAAGCATGAGGCTGCGACCAGCTGCCTGGTTGACCACCAACCAGGAGGCGTGATCAGAGAGCGAGCCTCAGATCGTTGAACTTGGGAACCACCACAAGGTAACCACAAGGAAGGCAAGATGGGTGTAGTAAAGAGGAGACAGGAGGGAGGACTAGGTTAGTGAAGGGCGAGCACTTCCGGCCCACCACCTGCTCCTCCTCCCAGGACACCCCCCCCCCCACCCCTAGTACACTCCCCCCTGGGACACTAAGTGTGGGACCTGCAGCGTCAAGTTATACAAGGAATTAGCCGTTCATTTGTCTTCCCTGAGGTGTGTGGGAGCGTTCCCTGCTCTCACCTGTGGCTGCTTGTGCAGGTCCACCTTCACCTCTTTGACTTCACCACAGTTTTTTTTTCATTAACATAGTGTACAGATTCTTGAGCTCGTTGGCTCAATTCCTTAGAGCCCGTTGGCTCAATCATATCTGCTTTTAAAAATGCTTATGAAGTCTTCTTCCACTCACTCGTATCTGTTGTTGTTCTTATTCTTGTTTTTAGATTCAGCTATTGGGAACAAACCGTTTCAAGTAGGGCACAGGAGGACTTGGGCACAGGAGCGGGGCTGTAACTGTCACCGGGATGTTAGTGCATTCTCATTATTCCCTGGTGACACTGTGGAGGAAGGTGTGGTGCAGGTGCACGCTGGTGTTGCTCAGGTGTTGTCGGCACTGGTTGTGCACGCCCATCATGCCCGCTCCCACTTGGGGCCACACACACCTCTCCCATAATATATACTTGGAAAATACTGGAAGACCAAGGCCCAATTTTGCACCGTAGAGTAACATACTGGAGCTAACGATATGACAGGAAAGGCAGAATAGAGACAGTGAAGAGTAGAGGCGCCATAGGCACACTCGGAGAACACTATAAGAACATTAGAGGCCCACAGTTGTACCATATTCTTCCAGCAAGTATTATAAATTTTCCTGGAACACTAGTGAAAGTCTTCAAGAAAAAACTCTACATTTTTCTGCAAAAAGTGCCGAATCAACCAGGCTGTAGTGGATACGTGGGCCTGCGAGCTGCAAAATCCCAAGCTGTCTCCAGTCAAGTCTGGCCTCCAGACCGGGCTTGAGGCGTAAAATAACTCCCAGAATCCAGGTAAGTTTCACCTAACTCGATGAAGCAAGACTGGCCTTCGGCCGGGCTTTAAAATATTACAACTCACGTGGGAAGAACTTCCCTTATAAGAACACAATAAAGTAACAGTCACAACTGTAAGAAAAATGACAGGTTGGATAACAAGAACCTTTCCAACAAGAGATGCTATACCAATGATGCTACTTTTCCAGACGCTAATGCTCTCTAGAGTGGAGTACTGTTGCACATTGACGGCCCCTTTCAAAGCTGGAGAAATTGCTGACCTGGAGAGCGTGCAGAGATCCTTTATTGCTAGAATCCACTTGGTAAAACATCTAAACTACTGGGACCGACTAAAGAGCCTAAATCTGTATTCTCTTGAGCGCAGGCGGGAGAGATACATAATAATTTACACGAGGAAAATAAGAGGGTCTGGTCCCAAACCTGCACACAGAAATAACATCACATGAGACCAGAAGACATGGCAGGATGTGCAGAATACACCCGTTGAAAAGCAGATGTGCAACAGGTACTCTGAGAGCTATCAACATCAGAGGCCCGAGACTTCACGCTTCCGCTACACATTAGGGGCATAACTGGCAGACCCCTCACAGTGTTCAAGAGAGAACTTGACAAACACCTCCAAAGGATACCTGATCAACCAGGAGTGACTCATACGTCAGACTGCGAGCAGCCGCGTCTAACAGTCTGATTGACCAGTCTAGCAACAAGGAGGCCTAGGCGATGACCGGGCCGCGGGGACGCTACGCCCCGTAACCAACTCAAGGTGCGGCATAGGTATACTTCTACATGTACACTAACGTTTACACTATGGAGTACTGTCAGAGGCTTTCTCACAACCCAGAAACTTGTAGTTCATCCAATCTTCTCTGTCTTGTCTAAATTACGTTCATTGCGGTCGTTAATTCCTATTAATTTCTTAAGGCTAGATTTATATCTGGAGAGGGTGTGTTACTGTAGGGTCTGGCGTGATGACTGACCTGTCTGGCTGTCTGGGGTAAAGGGTCTTCAGGACAGGAAATGGTCCAAGTCTGGGCGGATATGCGTGTTACTGAGACCGCCAACCACGCTACCACTCCACCAGTCATCCACCACCCACTACCACCCGCACCACCACCTATCTTTAGGTGTTTTCGGGACTTAGCGTCCCCGCGGCCCGGTTGTCGACCAAACCTGGTTGCTAGACTGGTCGACCAGGCTGTTGGATACGGCTGCTTGCAGCCTGATGTTATGAGTCACCGCCTTGTTGATCAGATATCCTTTGGAGGGGCTTATCCAGTTCTCTCTTGAACACTGTGAGGGGTCAGCCAGTTATGGCCCTAATGTGTAGTGGAAGCGTGAAGTCTCGGGCCTCTGATGTTGACAGTTCTCTCAGAGTACCTATTGCACCTCTGCTGTTCAACGGGTGTATTCTGCCCCCACCACCCGCAGCATCACCACCCCCTACTTCCACCACCCGCAGTAGTGTATTATGATACACCTGTAGATTATCATGTATCTGGCTTGCGCTTTAGAGAATACCGAGTTAGAACTTATAATGTGTTGCCAGTAACGGGTGGGGGATGGGACGGCCCACGTCACCCCCATGCCACGTCCCGTAGTGTTGTGATCCCTGGTGGTGGTGGGCACCCACATTATGAACCATGTGGCGCTCATAAATTTCAAACCCTCGTTTGTATTTTGTTTTTAGGGAGGGGAAAGGGTGGTGAACTACTTGGTGTTGTGAACTCTGGTTGTGAGGAAGGCGGATACCATATGTGATCCCTGGTTGTGGGTCGAGGACTCTCCTGGTAAGGGAGAGAGTTTGGACTCGCCTGTCAGAGGGCAGGGAGGGACATAGGGGCAATCGCACTGTCAAAGTGGAGGGAGGGAGGGAGGGAGTGGGGACTTGTTCTGTCAGCAGGAGGGGGGTGGGGGTAGAGGGAGGACCCGGCCTGTCAGGGGTAGCGTGGGAGGAGGAGGACCCGCCCTGGCATGGTAATGGAGGAGATTAATGAACATCTCGGTTTGGTTGAGGCAGACATCGGAAGCGGGTAGTGATTACAGTGTTGGCTCAGCTGCAGCCTCTACGCTCAACACCAGTGTTGTATAGTAATGTGCCCATGCTCCTCTAACACATTTATTCTCAAATGTTTTTGCACGTGTTGACCGGCTGGCTGGCTGGCCGGCTGGTTTGGGCCCGCTGGCTGGCCGGCTGGTTTGGGCCCGCTGGCTGGCCGGCTGGCTGGTTACTTTTATTCTGTTGGGTGTGTCGTATCCTTCAGTAAGTTGCAGAGGCGAGTTCCAGATGATCAGAGCTCTGCATAGGCAACTCGACATGGGAAAAGAGAGAGTGAGAGAGGAGAGGGCGAGAGATAGAAGCCTTAGCTGGTACTGTACATGTGACCACCCAAATAACGCCACCACCACCACCACCACCCTGAAGTACAGAATCAATATCCTACTAATCAGAATCGTAGACTCCATATCCTACCAGGACAGGTGCAAGCAACAAATGAATGGTAAAAGGATCTTGGCCTGACACGAATACAACTGAAACTACTTAGGTGTACTACATAGAATAATGAGAGCAATGCTGGACACACTAGTATTGAAACACCTTAAATGGAATGTGAAGTGGGAGGTAACCCGGACAATTAAGGACACTAGGGCACAAGGGAGCAAAGAGAACGGCAAGTCCAGTATCACATCGTAGGTACCATTACTACTCAAGGAGATGCCACTTTGAAAATATTACTTTATTTATGAATTTAAAAAGACAATTCCTAACTATGCTCCCTAACAGACGCAAAGATAATTGAAAATGTGTTGGTTACAATAGTGCCGTAACTTACTAACACAGTGAGTTCCACATGACCTTGAGACTCGATATTCTTCCTCCTGGATTCTGAACACCCCGACACCCCCACAGTCCCCCCCCCCACACACACACGGTTGAGAGGCGGGACCAAAGAGCCAAAGCTCAACCCCCGCAAGCACAGTTAGGTGAGTACACTCACTCACTCACTCTGTTCTCTCATTGAACGTGATCTTATATACGGGCATGCGAGACCCTGTGCCTCCTGATGTGGAAGAGGTAGTTCTCGTGGATATTAGCATGACAGCATCGTTTGTGACAACTTCGTGACCTCTTTACCGTTGACCAGAGTTTACCATTGGCCCTCGGTTAGGGCCTGACTGAGGTGTGAATTCCAATTGTGTTTTGCCGGTGCCATGCCCAACTGTTGCTGTTATGCGGTATGTTATGTTGTGTACTGCTTTCTTGTTACACTGTAAATGTTAGTGTAGAAATTATTATATGTACACGTGTGTTTAACGTTGTTTGTGTTTGGCAGATATGTTGGTAAGGGCGATGGCATTACGATCAGTGTTTGGAACCGTCGCAAGATCCACAAGAAGGCTGGTAGCGGCTTCCTGGGGTGCGTCCGTATCGTGGCCTCTGCTATACACAGGCTCAAGGACACTGGCTGTAAGTACCGGCTTCGACCTCCTCTCTCTCTCTCACCTGACTCTCTCACATGGTAACTACCACCTTAGTTACCTTGAAGTGGTTTCAGGTATGACTGGCCCCATGATTAGGTTTCCAGCCAGGCCTCCTGATTGTTGATCTGAGCGATTAGGTGGTTAGATGCTGTTGCATGCTGTCTTATCAGATTCATGACCTAGTTGATCAGGTTTCTTTTCTGTTTGAACACAATAGCAAAACAATTCGGCTAGTATGGTCCATATATTTACAGTGAGGATGTTGAAAAGTCTTGGTCCCTTGGTTTAGAGTTATCTCCTAAGTTTTCTTGTCCCTGATGTCCTGAACCTTTACACCTGTGTCCCCTGATGCTCTGGATCATCACACCCGTGTCCCTGATGTCCTGGACCATCACACCTGTGTCCCCGATGTCCTGGACCATCACACCTGTGTCCCCGATGTCCTGGACATTCGCACCCGTGTCCCTGATGTCCTGGACATTCACACCCGTGTCCCCGATGTCCTGGACATTCGCACCCGTGTCCCTGATGTCCTGGACATTCGCACCCGTGTCCCCGATGTCCCGGACCATCCCACCCGTGTCCCCGCTGTCCCGGTCCTTCCCACCTGTGTCCCCGCTGTCCCGGACCATCACACCCGTGTCCCCGATGTCCCGGACCATCACACCCGTGTCCCCGATGTCCCGGACCATCACACCCGTGTCCCCGATGTCCCGGACCATCACACCCGTGTCCCCGATGTCCCGGACCATCACACCCGTGTCCCCGATGTCCCGGACCATCACACCCGTGTCCCCGATGTCCCGGACCATCACACCCGTGTCCCCGATGTCCCGGACCATCACACCCGTGTCCCCGATGTCCCGGACCATCACACCCGTGTCCCCGATGTCCCGGACCATCACACCCGTGTCCCCGATGTCCCGGACCATCACACCCGTGTCCCCGATGTCCCGGACCATCACACCCGTGTCCCCGATGTCCCGGCCCTTCCCACCCGTGTCCCGGCTGTCCCGGCCCTTCCCACCCGTGTCCCGGCTGTCCCGGCCCTTCCCACCCGTGTCCCGGCTGTCCCGGCCCTTCCCACCCGTGTCCCGGCTGTCCCGGCCCTTCCCACCCGTGTCCCGGCTGTCCCGGCCCTTCCCACCCGTGTCCCGGCTGTCCCGGCCCTTCCCACCCGTGTCCCGGCTGTCCCGGCCCTTCCCACCCGTGTCCCGGCTGTCCCGGCCCTTCCCACCCGTGTCCCGGCTGTCCCGGCCCTTCCCACCCGTGTCCCGGCTGTCCCGGCCCTTCCCACCCGTGTCCCGGCCCTTCCCACCCGTGTCCCGGCCCTTCCCACCCGTGTCCCGGCCCTTCCCACCTGTGTCCCGGCCCTTCCCACCCGTGTCCCGGCCCTTCCCACCCGTGTCCCGGCCCTTCCCACCCGTGTCCCGGCCCTTCCCACCC
This sequence comes from Procambarus clarkii, assembly GCF_040958095.1. Taxonomy (NCBI): domain Eukaryota; kingdom Metazoa; phylum Arthropoda; class Malacostraca; order Decapoda; family Cambaridae; genus Procambarus; species Procambarus clarkii. Next base: position 412,521 of record NC_091188.1, on the reverse strand, counting down.
GTGTCCCGGCCCTTCCCACCCGTGTCCCGGCCCTTCCCACCCGTGTCCCGGCCCTTCCCACCCGTGTCCCGGCCCTTCCCACCCGTGTCCCGGCCCTTCCCACCCGTGTCCCGGCCCTTCCCACCCGTGTCCCGGCCCTTCCCACCCGTGTCCCGGCCCTTCCCACCCGTGTCCCGGCCCTTCCCACCCGTGTCCCGGCCCTTCCCACCCGTGTCCCGGCCCTTCCCACCCGTGTCCCGGCCCTTCCCACCCGTGTCCCGGCCCTTCCCACCCGTGTCCCGGCCCTTCCCACCCGTGTCCCGGCCCTTCCCACCCGTGTCCCGGCCCTTCCCACCCGTGTCCCGGCCCTTCCCACCCGTGTCCCGGCCCTTCCCACCCGTGTCCCGGCCCTTCCCACCCGTGTCCCGGCCCTTCCCACCCGTGTCCCGGCCCTTCCCACCCGTGTCCCGGCCCTTCCCACCCGTGTCCCGGCCCTTCCCACCCGTGTCCCGGCCGTCCCGGCCCTTCCCACCCGTGTCCCGGCCCTTCCCACCCGTGTCCCGGCCCTTCCCACCCGTGTCCCGGCCCTTCCCACCCGTGTCCCGGCTGTCCCGGCCCTTCACATTTCCAGTACAGTAGTTTGTCCACCCAGTGTACACCCCGAAGTATTTTGTGTGTATCTCATTGCATGTATGCTTATTCCTGGCAGACCAAAGACTGGACCTAACACGAATTGGTCACGACGACTGTGAACCTGTGCGGGGGCAAATAGTGGTGTCTCTAATGTCAAGGGATGGCAGAGGAACTGGCTCCCATAATGCTGTTGTTGACACATTGGGAAATCTCTCTTCGCCAGATGACCTGCCCGAGGTGAGCAACTCTTGCACGTCTTCATTACTGGAGAAATGCTGGCCACTAAAAATTAATTTTATCATCTTCATGTATCATTGAAGTACATTATGTATAGTATTAACCTTCTACACATTTTTACAATGCCATGCATTTGTTCACAATTTACTTTTCAGTACACAGAAATGAGTCTGAGTACAATATTGTAGATCAAATGATTAGAATATTTTTTTATGGAGGGTGGGTTGAACATTTAAAAACAGGCCAAGATCCTGAAATGTAAGTTATGAAAACCTTCAAAACGTTGACAGTGAATGTTTGTGCACCTTTAGGGCTGGGAGGAGAGGCGAACTACTACTGGTCGTTTATATTACGTAAACCATCATGACCGCACTACCACCTGGGAGCGACCAACATTACCGGCACACATAATGTATGTAATAATGCCAGTACTCTAGTACTATAATAGCCACAGATACTTCATATAACATGTATTCACATGTAAAAGATGTGCAGTTCCCATGTAGTTGTTCTTGCTGGTATGTTTGGGGGTTAGATCTCTTCCTATATTGATTAATTTTTTTTTTCTTTTGATCTCTGACCCTCTCACAATTTCTGCTGAATCGGTGTTATTTTCTAGTTTTGAATCTCTGTATTGGTATAAATTTTGTTGTGCTGTCATCATTTATCTCGGCAAATTTGGCATAATGTGTGACAAATAATATAGTAAATAGTGCACATCTTGTCCTGTAACTACACACTTGTAATTATTTGCACATCCCATCTTACTCTGTTAACCTCTTAATTCACCTTGCATGCTCCCATATTTGTCTTGCATAGCCCCTTGTACAATACAGTACTGAACTGTATTTAATACATAGTTTCCTCTGATATCTCTTACCATTTATGTTTCTTCAGTTCTGCTCATTTTATTGCAACTCTGAAAGGCTCTATGAAGTCCCTAACATCCCAGTACATTTTATATAAAAAATAATATTGCCTCTTCTACATTGACTCTCATATTTCATTTCTTGCATACACTATTAAATACATTGTCTTCTACAGTTCCTCCTTACTTGACATAGAACACCAAGTAATGTGCATACAAACATGTCATTAACAACAGGTTATTCCCTTCACAGCCGGCTTCTAACCCCCATACCAGGTTTTCTTGCCTCTAGGCCTATTTACTGAGAAAGTTAAAGTATAATACCTTCAAGAATATGCAATATTTGGCCCCCCTCCCCCCCCCCCCTCCCCCCCCCCCCCCTCCCCCCCCCTCCCCCCCCCCCCTCCCCCCCCCTCCCCCCCCCCCCCCCCAGCTTGTCACAGTCCTCCAGCTTGACATGTATCTTCTGACTGTGACTCATTGTCTTCTTGACTGTCAGGTACTCTCACCCAGTTTAGGGTCTATGAAGTTATCCCTGCTTATCTCCTTATTTTGTACACTAGCTGTTGGTGTGCGAAAGTCTTATGAAAAAGCAGTCTACTCGGCCTTCTTTCTATCGTATTTTGGTAATATTGTCATAGAAATCTCAAATTTATTGGACATGACTTCTCTTTTTAAACCATATATAAAGACTATCCTCTTAAGGTGCACCATTATTCTCTCCCCAACTCCTTTCTCCAGTAGTATTCAAGGAATGAATATCAGTGACACGGGTCTAGGATGGAGTATCTTCTTTGTTACATTTTATGGGTATTGTATTGGTGCTAAATTTATTCTTTTTTCCAGATAATAAGATTTCCAGTGTGTAGTGTGTTGCTGACAATATTATCAGGTGACAAAGTATACCTGCCGTGATCAATGACCAATATTCATAGGTGCACATAAATTTGCTTTTTAAATTTGATAGTCATCGGAACCTGCATGATCTACTTAATCATATGTATGATCATGTAAAATGCATTGTAATTATGTACAATAAAATTATTTTAAAATCTTTCAAATAATAAAATACTATACATTCAGTGCAGGTATATTTAAGGAAATGAAAAAATCAGTCGACTCGCTTTTTTTTTTTTTTTTTTTTTTTTTTTTTTTTTTGGTTTTCCCTTGTAGCAAAATGTGTGGCTGGGTGATGTCATGTGCAAGAGGTCAATAGACTATATATATTTTTGTCTGTTTTATTTATTCGTTAATATTCTTTCCATTAATATACGTTAATATTGTTTGACTTGCTGCTCTGTGCTGAAACCTGTTTCATATTTATCAGAATATCTTTTGTCTTCCACCTCCTTCTGAGCCCCCACCCACAAGGGTGGTATTGCTTGTGCAGCCACTGCTAACTCCACCCTCACAAATTCTTGAGTTTGTTTCCCTGTTCATCTTGGCAAGATACAATATGTATTTCTTAATTATTTATTTTTTAGTTATTTATAAGTTCACATCTAACCTATTTGCACCCTTTTGGTATCCGCTTTTGGCTTGCACTCTTATGTTCTGTTTCTTAATTTATTTTCAGTTACTGTATTCAGATATGGTACATGGACAGTAAAGTTTTTTTTTAAATGATAACATTTGTATCAGCCTTACCATTAATGATAACTAGAGTCGTTGCAAAATTATGTTTAAATGGTTCTTGGAAACAATCGGTGTCCAATAAGTTCCTGGATGCTTTAAGGATGATGAAGCTATTCCTAAAGTGAATAACAAGCCGTGTTCACTTTTTCTCGGGAACCTTCAGTGTGAGCCACAAATAATAATAATAATAATAAAAAAAATAATAGTATGCTAATTTGATGCACTGACTTAAAGTACAGGTGCCCTCACAGATTTTGATTTAAGAGTTCTGTTAATTATTATAAAGACTGGTATATTATCATAAGCATTATCCCCTAACAAAAACTTTAACATTGCAGTACAGTATATTATGATAGTCGGTTATTTAATATTCAATTTTGCATCTATGTATCATCTATAAAAATTGGAGATGGCATGGGTGGGCAATAGGGCACTCAGAGCTACAACTGGATACTGTACGCTCGCTGTATTGTCCTCATCGGTGCTGTTATCACTTGCATCCGACCTTTGTGTTAGGTCTTTATTGCGCCTAGCTTCATAAATATCATGGTCTTTATGTTCTTCAAACAATAAGGTCTGAATTTCACCGCCAAAGAGCGATCTTTCAATACTGCGTTGGACAAGTGTTTGGGAGCCAGAGGCGCGTGTGCCACCCCTGGTTGCTTACTCAGTACTAACCCAGCCAGCAGCCCTAGGACATTCTGGGAATTTTTTCCAAGGTGGCTGCCTCTCATTGAAGGTCTCAAGAGTCCATTTCATACATAACCTACTGCGCACACGTCCTACTGCGCATGCGTTTTGATTGGGTTCGAAAGATTCAAAAGGTGTTTTCTCGGTTGGCGCAGTTTCCCACCGACTGAGTTTTCTCAGTTGGCGCAGCACAGTGGATAAGATACAATTGGAACATACTTGTCTGAAGCTAGACACAAATACAACAAAATTACTGATAGTAACAGAATCCATTTCATGTGGATTCTGTCTTGTGTTGGCCTCCTAATGCATGATGGAACTGATGGGTTAGCCAAGGAATCTGCCTTCAGAGGAGTTGACTATAATCTTGGATTGCCTATAAGCAACTGAAGACTAACAATACACAAAGAACCTGAAGAAAAGTGTAAATTTACACTATCATTTCCATCTTATCACATTATAGTGCAAAAAGAGCCACACATCTATAGATCATCCAATAAAATTAGCAGACTCCTAGAAGTTGCTGTAGACCTAACCAAATTTAAACTGTCATCAAAATTCTTACACCCTCCATCATCACTACAGTATATGAAAGTGTGGAAAGATACATGAATTTACAGACAGGTTTACAACAAATATTCTAGGAATGTATATTTCATTAAAAATTATCTACTACCAGAAATTTTAGCCAAATATTCCCAGTTTGCTGTTGATAATAAATGTGGGCGATTATAATTATAACCTTTCCATTGCCACTCACTGGAGAGGGTGATGTGCATGATGAGCACATCAAATTATGAATCTAGCTCATTGCATATGTAAGTTGCCTACCTTAGAGACTGTACTTGTTTTTTTTTTTTTAACTGTGTTCACCTAATTTATTCAACTTGTGTAACTAACTTATCAAGATTGTAACTTACTTAGGTAAATTAATTTTTGGGTTCGGTTTCTGAGCCCGTTATGGGCGTCTAATCTTTCCACTACTGCCCACAGGTTAGGTATGATGTGCATAATAGATGAACTAAACTAAAAATTTAATTTAATTTGTAATGAAGTATTAGAGTAAAAATTTGTTTAGTATTATAGTGTAAACATTTGACAAAAATGACTTTACATAAACTGCATCTGTAGATGAACAGTATTTTGTTCCTTAATAATTGGAGTAAAATCAGTGAGCCAAGCTTTATAAAAAACATAGTACAGTTGTGCACATTGCACCACATTGGTGTATGTTGCTCTGCAAAATGTAGTTCATAAGTAATGGAAATAGAAAATATGTAATGTTATAGCAAGTTGCTGCCATGCAGTCCAAGCAAAGAGTAAAAGAAAAAAATCTTTAACCCTTAAACTGCTAAGCATAAGGGGTCAGGCAGCGAAAAATATTTGAATTATGTAAAAATTACTTAAAAAATGTTAAATAAATCTCCAACTTATTGGCTTCAGTTTCACAGCATCGTAAAACTTTCATAAAGATATTTTCAGAAATTGATTTTAGACAAATTTTTTAAATAGACGAATTTTTTAAAAAGAACAACATTTTGTTGATTGGAACAGCTCCTATTAACTGGAACTGATGGATAATGCAGTAATAGAGAGATGCAAGCACCTGTCCAACGCTGAAAGAATAGTAGTAGTAAGAAGTATCCACTAAGTGGATATGCAGCTGGTGCCTTTATAGCATTGCTGAGTAACGCATAACATAAATAATAATGACACAAATAATAATGAGTTGGTATATTATTATGCTCTATTTTGTAATATATATATATAGTACAGGTATATATATATCATATAAATACATTGCCCAGTGTTTATATCTGTTACTTTCAGCAATGTCCCCAAAAAATTCATTTGGGGGGTGATTTTTTTTTCTTCATTTTTTCTTTATTATCCGATTTTGTTGAACACACTACATCCTGGAGAGTGTATACTCCTCCCTAACTATGTGAAGATAGAATGAAATTGGTCAACAAATAAATCTGTCACAACTCGCAAAGCGTAGGATTTTGAACTTTTTTGGGCAGATCCTTTCACAGATTTCAAACTCTATTTTCTTTGTCTCTTTAGGTTGTTTTGATGATTAGGGACCAGATTAGGACTTTTTTGCTTTTATGTAAGGTATTCCCTAAATATCTATATACCCTAAATCATTATAATTATTATAGTATTTTTGTTTTTTTGTGGGGTTATTTTTGTCTTGACTTCATTTAAACACACATTGACCTATAACTTTCACATATTCGAGTACGAATGCCAAACAGTGTTTATCAAAACATACATGTAAATTAATGAATTAGAACTACCTTATTCATTGTAGATAACTTCAACTTCAAATACAGTATATCTATAACTAGAATTTCAATTTTTGAGTAGGGTCAAACAATCCCGTTTCTGACGGATTCTCACCATTTTAACATACAGTGTGCACAGCTGTCTGTTCTACAGTCGCTATAAAATGGTTTTCATATACCCTAAACGTTTGAAGCTATAAATTTTTTGTCTAAATTTGCTGCATATTTCAAATGCCATATTGACGATTTTTTTTTTCCAGTAAACAATACTGAAAACCTGTATTCTAATTTGATGAAAATAAAGTTCATATGCTATTCTGAGTGTCTAATAACACCAAATGAACAATTGGTGATACTTGATATTTTTTAATCAGATTTGAAGATCTTAAGTTTTTAATATTCAATTTTACAATTTTTTATTTTTCTTGTTTTTCAAGTTGATCATTTAGACAGTTGAAGCATTTGCCTAGTAGATTATGCATTGGAAAGCGTTTCAGCAAATTTTAAAAACCGAGTGATATGTCCCATCGTATATACTGTATATATATATACGCCTTGCGCAGTTTAAGGGTTAAGGGACCGTGTGCAATCGTGTACATTTTTTATTTTTAGATGACCTTCAACTTTATCATGTGTGTTGCATATGCACTGTCTGCCTGCAGCTCCACTGCTGATTTATTTGTTGGCAAAAAATTTTTTTGAGCTTGTTCTGTAGATTTAACTAATAGGTAATGGTAAATAACAGCCTCTGGCAAATCGTATTAATTTCTCTGTATTATTAAGTTTCTGATTAAGGAATATTTTCTTTTGTATTAATGTGCACAAGTCCACATTAGGTATCATATTAAAAAAAAATAATTGCAGTGTACCAATTTGGTTGACTGACTTTGACAAATGCAAATGCAATGTGTATTTGGTGAATTGCTACTGCTATGTACCAATTGCACACTGCACTGCAATGAGAAAGAGAACTCAGCTTAATATTTAAATTAAAGAATAATGAATGTTGCGGTGTCATTGAGACGTCGAACAATGTTCAGGGTGTGTTAGGGCTCCCAAGATTGTGAAGGGCTGTTCACCGTGAAAGACAAAAGTGATTGGTCTTTCCAATTGGCTTATTACAGAGTGGAGCGCAGACGGCGTGACAAGACGTACGTGTGTCCATGTGCCATCTATGTCTTCCTCTCGTCTGTCTTCTCCTGTGTTGCTCCCAAGACCTGCAACTCCCCTCCCTGCTCCTCTGATTGTCCCTCATCCTCGGGTTCTCCAAACTGTGCCAGAGATTCTAGTCAAGCATGCCCCTCATCCTGTGCTTCTTCCAGCTGTGTAGGAGGCTATAGTCACATTCAACCTTCTACATCCTCTTCCTTAGATCCTAACTGTTGTGTAGTATATCACAAGTCTTCTACTCACATACCCAACCAACCTACACTATCATCTGCACCAGTCCCCTGCATAGTTGGCTGTAATGAGGCCTGTCCTCCCTACACTGCCCCTGGCTCTCCCTGCACTCGGCCCTCCCCCTCTTCTCGGTGTGACCCAGCATCGACCTCACGACACAGTGCCGCGTGTTGCAGGCCAGGTGACACAAGCATTCTGGGTTCTCCGAGCAGACATTCCACTTCATCCAACACCATTGCTGCGAGCACAGCTTCCACCACGTCGCCAGTTGGAGGAAATATAGTTCTGAGCAATCCCAATACGAGTTCTTCAGACATACCACAGGAAGGAACACCAGGTAGAAGGTAAACAAATGTTATTTATTAGGTATCCATGATAATGATACCATATGGTTTTGTACAAATAACTTTAATTTATAGTGTCTGTAATATCTGGAGAATGTCTGCTTCTTGCAGCCAAAGATAACCCTTCACCCCTTAGTCTAATTGTCATGTGTTGATCCCTGAGATAATGTGGTTATCATCTTATATTGATTTAAGTTGTCTCCTATTTCTATACAAATGATGGAAAAATGATTTTAATACATCTTCTGTATATGGATGTAATGGAATTAATGTGGACTGAAGAAAAATTATGCTATCACTTGTAATTGTATACTCTGTGATGAGGCTAGGTTAGGTTTCTCTGCGATGAGGTTATTGTGTACCAGTGGCGTGCGATTATTATCAAATCACAGTTGGGTGTTGCCTACCAGTGTTTTAATATTTTTCTGAATAATGTGTTCAGACAACAGATAAAGGTAATATATATATATATGCAGTGTATAATAGCCTAGGGTAATATAGGCGTACGTATTGCATGTACGCTTGTTTAGTATATAACGATATTCTACCCTAGAGAGCACTAGTGTCTGAAAGGGTATCATCATTGGTATGACATCTCTTGTTTGGAAGGTTCTTGTTATTCAACTTTTCATGTTTCTTGCTGTTGTGTGACAGCTTCTTTATTGTGTTCTTTAAAAGTAAGGTCTTCCAACATGATTACTCCCAAATATTTGATATTGCTTTTTCTTTCAGTTGTGTGGTTTGACTATATTTCATGAGGTTTCCATTTTTATATTTTTGTTTCTTCCATAGCACAGTAGCTGGAACTTTTTTTCACTAAACTTCAGACCTGATTAACACCAGATGAAGGTTTGCTGTGTCCTTTATATTGTCTGCACTCATGAAAATCCTAGTGTCTGTATCCTTGTATGTGTGATGTTAGGATGAGGAAAAGTACCGGAACATGCACAGTACCTAGGCGGACTCGAGTTTTTCACTGTGGATGATCCGGATTTTACTTTGTTGACTATTACACTTTGACTTTTGTTTGTTACTAAGTTAGAGCCATATCTCTACTTTGCCAGTAATTTCTTTTGTATGCATTTTGTGCGCAATAACACTATGATCATATTTATAGAAAGCTTTTGTGGAATCTCTGTATACTACATCAGCATTTTGCTTGTCTTTTTATAGCATCTATGGCCCATGTTTTAGTGGTCTTGCAGTTGTGAGAGGCAGGAGTTCCCCTCTCCTGAACTCCTGTTGTCCAGGGTTATGTAAACATTGCAATTCCATGTGTTTTGTGATCTTATCACTATTTCGAAGATTTTTGTGATGTTACGGCTGTTAGTCTACAACTTTTTATATCTACTTTATGTCCTCTGCTGTTTTAAGAATGTCGGTGATAACACTAGTATCTAGGCTCTTTCTCCAAAAGATGTTTAGAGCATGTGATTGTGGTTTTTAGGAATTTTTTCATGACTGCAGAATTCCAAGATTCTGGGCCTGGTATAGAGTGCATGTTCAATAGTTTTTATTATAAATCTTGCATAAGAGAGATTCTTTTGGATTTCTCTTGCACTGATGGTTTTTTGCTCTCTTTGCTTCTTGGATTTAATGATTTTGCAGCTTTAGCTCAATCATTTCTATTTCTCGGCTTAGCCTTCTTTGTTCTAGGGATAGAGTAGAGCGTTCAAATTATTCTGCGATTTGTTTCCTTTGCCTATAGAGGGAACGTCATTCTCGTTCCAGTTTGCATTTTTTTTTTTGTCCGTTTTCTTAGTGGTGTTTGTGTGTTAGTATTTTCTTAGTATGTGACTTACACATATTTCAAGTGCTACTGTATCTGTTTTCTCAAGGCACTGGCTTAGGTTTACATTATCTAACTATTCTTCCCAGCATAGTTCTGTGAGGGTGTGGTTTATTTGTTCCCAGTTAATCAGTTTGTTATTAAAATTTAATTTGCTTAATTCTCCTCTTGGCGTTGAGACTGGCTGCACAGGTGTGTTGCCCATGCTTGTCTGAACTTTGATTAGGTTGTGATCTGAGTAATATATAATATGTACTTGGTAACTTGAACTTGGAATCTATAGACTGAGTAGCCTATGAAGCAAGAATGGACGACATTTGGACTGGCAGATTTATAAACCTCATCCTAGAGATGTTTAACATGTTAAGCAGGTCATGCGAATGAGGGACTGTTCCATCAATGCTGGATATAATATCCACCAGGAAAGAAAGAGATGGTATTTGACAGTACCTTCCTCCCTTGGGTAAGGGCAACCATGTCCTCTTGGAAATATAATATGCAATGCATTATAATTTAAAAGAGAATGGGGAACTTAAATACTGTAGTTGAAAAATTTGATTTTAGGCGAGAACACCATGGGGAAACTTAGTAAGTACTTTAATGAGTTGCATTGAAAAGAGTTCTTATGCATGTGCAATAATATTTATACCAAAACACAGATGCAGAGCTAGAATACAGGAATGGTTCAACAGAAATTGCAAGAACGGCAGAGAATAAGACAAAATAATATAGGAGTTATTATAGGAATAATATAGGAAGAGGCCTAACGCTCAGATGTACCAGTAATACAAACAAGCAAGACACATCTACACGACAGTGAGAAGAAAGACAAAAAGGCACGTTGAGAATTATTTTTTCAAAGATGAGCTGCTTATTGGTGGTAAATATATAAAAACTAGAAGTTAGAAGAAAAAGAGGCGATATGATCACTACGTACAAAATAGTAACAGGAATCGCTAAAATTGATAGGGAAGAATTCCCGAGACCTGGAACTTCAAGGAATAAGAGGTCATAGATTTAACCTAATGAAACAAAGCTGCTGGAGAAATATAAGAAAATTCATTTTTGTAAACAGAGTGGTAGACGGTTGGAACAAGTTAGGTGAGAAGTTGGTGGAGGCTAAAACTGTCAGTAATTTCAAAGCGTTATATGACGACGAGTGCTGGGAAGACGGGACACCACGAGTGTAGCTCTCATCCTGTAATTACACTTATGTAATTACATTTCAAAGGTTAAGAAGTTATCAAAGATAAGTAGTTAATCTGTGCTTTTAATCTATTGTACAAAAATACTAGCCATGTTTTATTTATGTCCCTCTCTCTTTTCCTCTCTGGCCTTATATAAAGTTAATTCCAGGATGAACCCCCTTACATGTTGTTTAATGAGTGTCCAAGAACTGAGACTCCAGTGTCGTATTGTTTCTTAATTAATAACTTACCCTGGTCATTGAGTTACTCTTGTTCAATGTTTTCAGGGATCCCAGGGACAGGGAGCACAGGAGGAGTAGGGCAGGAAGTGTAGAACGGGTTAGTCAGCGAGATGCCGGTGAATCTAGACGAAATCCAGATTCAGTTCGGAGACGATCTGCACGACATCGACATTACCTTTCCCGCAACCAGCTTCATCAACCACCAGATCTTCCCGATGGTTTTGGTCAGTATTGTAAATATTGTACTGTATTTGATTTATTAAATGAAGGCCATGTTATATATTCTAATTACCACACAGTAAAATAAATACCGTATTTGCCGGCGTAAGAGACGCACCCTCGCAAAGGTCGCAATCCTATTTTACAAGGATATTTTGTGGAAAAACAAATATTTTAGTATGTTTCATCATACATTTATTGAAAGATATTGTAAAGTGGATTTTGTACCCCAACTCTTACCTCATTAAGATAAACTGTGTAGTTGTTTATATTTTGGGCAAGAGAATTTCTATACAGGATGGGAAATTTGTATTGATGAATGTGATGCTTTGTGATGCCGCATCAGGCCACCAGGGCAGCGCACCACCATTACCCAGCCAGCAGCCCTAGGGTATTCTGGGAATTTTTTCCAAGATGGGTGCCTCTCACTGGAGGTCCTAAGAGTCCATTTCGTACACAACCAACCTCGCACACATTTAGAATGGGTACGAAAAAATCAGAGTTTTCTCGGTTGGCGCAGTTTCCCACCGACCGAGAATACTCGGTTGGCGCAGTTAAGTGGTTAAACATCATGAAACAAGAGAATTAGTGTGTTCTTTATATTCTTTCTTTTTTAAACTTACAGTAAGAGAATATCCTGAGCAATTTGACCATATATTTTAATAAGACTTTCCATTGTGAACTAAGAGATTGGGTTATGTTATTTAATTTTCCTAAAAATATGTTCAAATTTTTGTTTTGATAAGAATACATTATCAACATATTGAAACAATGTGGCATTAGAGGGCATCCAAGGCATATCAAATGAAAATATAACTGGCACATGACAAATGAACCATGTTAATTTGCATATTACGTGTGTATCAGATTATGTGTCGGTGGTTCCCAAGAAATGGAATCATTTTTTTATCAAACAATATATAACCACTTCTAACACCTGCTGGGACACCCTTCAACAATAATGACTCATAAGCCCCAAGTGTGGATGGAATTCAGTCCAAAATTATAAAGGAACTTGCAGATGAACTATGTCTACCACTATAACTTCTTTTCAGAAAATATCTAGACAAAGGAATAGTTCCCATAGATTGGAAATATGCAAATGTTTCCCTGCACTATTTGCAGGTATTTTTATGATATTAAGAATTATATAGGGTTGGGTCCCGGTAGTAGTTGGGTTCATTCTTGACTCAGAGTCGAGAATTTTGGGTTAGAATCCTGGGCAGGACAGGAATGGTTGGATGCATTTCCTATCCAAGTATACCTAATGCCCCTGTTCACCTAGCAGTAAGTAGGTACTCGGGTGTCAATCAGATTGTTGTGGAGTTGCATCCTGGGCAGAGTCAGTAATTTGATTTTGGAGTGGGACCTCGAGATAAGCCTAATGTGTTTGAATACACTCTGGGTGCTTGTTCCCTGACACAATGAATTATTATAATAATAATTATTTTAACCCTTAAACAGTGGCTATGGAGAAATAGTCGTACCCACCTATGCACAGAAAATAAAAAAAATTCCAACAGTTAATTTTTCATTATAGAATTATTAATTTGCATGCAGAATGCAGACACGTCACAATAATGTGGCTCAAGATATTCTGACCAAACCACACCCCAGAAGATGAGAAGACGACGACGTTTTGGTCCGTCCTGGACCGTTATAAAGCCGATTGTGATAATGGTCCGGTACGGACCGAAACATCGTCTCATCTTCTGGTGTGTGGTTTGGTCATCGTATGCAGAATGTAATAAAAATACAAAAATAAGTGAATATTTATCATTCCACTAATAATTTTCATAATTTTCATAAATTTTACACCAGGAATTGCAGGCTTGAAAATGTTATTACCGACTGGGAAAGGCTTAGATGGTGTATTTAGTAACACGTGAAATACTACAGTTCCACAGGAGCCGTGATGAGGGTTGGAATCTATGCTCTGGGTTTGCTGTGAACCCTCATCACGGCTCCTGTGGACGTGTTCATTGATATATCACAATAATGTTATTTCTCTGTGTACAGGAAAAGTAGTAAAAATTATATTATTACTAGCTTTTTATCAAATCTGATCAAGGTGCAGCAAATAGCTACCAAAGAGCAAAAAATATATAATTTTTTAATGTAAGGAACCCAGTTACCTGCTTCTCAAATAGAGCAAGGTTCTTATCAAAATTAAAATCGGTAGTGAGCATATCCTCATCAGTAAGACTACCAAGAATGGCATCCCCTCGTTTTTTCATTTTGCCCGGGGTTTTCGAGAGATCAATTCAGAGGAGAGCTGTATTCCTGGTCTGTTGAGGCGGCTTGGTTCAATTGGTGCCAATCAACAGCAAGTTCACTGAAAAAATATTAAAAAATAATGAATGGCTGAAACCATCATAAAAAAATTTGTTGGTCATATATTTTGCTCATTATATTCTGTGAACCCAATTGAAAAGAAACAAAATTAATATTTTTTAGCCCTCTTATATCAAAAAAGTATTTAATGTAATGAAGAATGTTTGTTACTATTTCTTCAGTTATACAGTTTGTTAATCAATGACTGTTTATTTACCTTCTAGAAATGCGAACCACACAGCAGGGCCAAGTATACTATTACAACATTCACACTGGAACGTCCACCTGGCATGACCCCAGAGTGCCTCGTGATTTAGGCCAGGTCAACATCGACGAGATAGCACCTCTTCCAGGAGGATGGGAACTGAGACACACTCCGAGTGGCCGGCCTTACTTCCTGGATCACACTAACCGCACAACACAGTTCACTGATCCTAGGCTCTCTAATAGTCATATTCTCAACAACATTCTCAGGTTGGTTATTATTTTGGAATTGTCATCAATATTATTTTTAGGTGATGTAAAATTATAATATCACATGAGCTTCTAGCTTTTCTTGTTTTTTGATAAACCTGACTTATACCTATTCATTTAAATCTAAATATGTATTTAAATGTAAATATACTGTATGTATAACTCATACAAGCATAAATTTAATGTGTACAACTTAGTACAATAATCAATTTTTGGCCCAAGTAATGTAATTATAGTGTATATTATTAAGAGAATTTTTCTTTATCGATGTTGACATGTTATCTACATATTTCCAGGAACCGCAGTGAGGGAAGTAATCGAACAAGTATAATAGAAACGGGAAGTAACGGTGATACTAGAAGCCATATGAATATTGACAGTTCTGTGTCTAACAGCAGTGTTCCAAATAATAGAAATAATAGATCCTCTAGCAGTAGAAGAAATAGCTCGTCTCGAAGTAGAGGGCCGTCTCCCGAGTCTAACATACCAGGAGAAACTATTCCCAATATTGTGCCTAATAGCGAAGAACCAAATAGCTCAATTGTTAATGGTACTGCAGGTAGCCCAAGTGTTGCACCCACTAGCATTAACACTAGCAACAATATAGGCAGTGAAGGAAGTGGGGTGACTACTAGTGCAGACAGCAGTAACACAGTGGTGCTCCAGAACAACAGCACCAACCTACAAATAAGTAGTAACAATAATATGTCTGGGTCCAAGGAGCCAGCAGTGATAGATGTGGAGGCTGACTGTCTGCCTAAGTATAAGCGTGATTTAGTTGCTAAGATGAAGGTATTGAGAGCAGAGTTGCAGTGTCTTCAACCTCAGAGTGGTCACTGTAGGTTGGACATTCCACGTGGTGAAGTCTTTGAGGAATCTTATAGACAAATCATGAAAATGAGACCAAAGGACTTGCGCAAGAGATTAATGGTGAAGTTTAAAGGAGAAGAAGGACTGGATTATGGTGGTGTTGCTCGTGAATGGTTGTACCTTCTCTCTCACGAGATGCTCAACCCCTACTATGGTTTGTTCCAGTATTCCAGGGATGACATCTACACTCTCCAAATTAATCCAGACTCCAGCGTTAACCCGGTAAGTATACTGTAGTTGTTTCTAGTAACATTACATTATATTTCAGCTAAATTTAAAATTTTCATCTTTTGTTACCTTCTCATGCCAGTGTAGAGGAGGATGACATGTGGCAAATGTAGGAAGAGAAAGCATATGTCAGTGTTGGGAAGGGTTATCTTGAGATAATTTCGGGGCTTTTAGTGTCCCCGTGGCCCGGTCCTCGACCAGGCCTCCACCCCCAGGAAGCAGCCCGTGACAGCTGACTAACACCCAGGTACCTAGTTTACTGCTAGGTAACAGGGGCATAGGGTGAAAGAAACTCTGCCCATTGTTTCTTGCCGGCGCCCGGGATTGAACCCAGGACCACAGGATCACAGGATCAGAAGCGTGCTGTCCGCTCGGCCGACTGGCTCCCTCCCAGGGAGATAGGGAATGTATATAAAATAAAATGTGTTCTAGAATAGTTGTACTCGCCTAGTTGTACGTGTAGGGATTGAGCATCTCAATTGTTAATCTGCTGGTGTACAGAATCTACTGGTTTCTTCAAAATGTTTACATGCACACCCTAATGCCAGGAATACTCCCAGTAATATGCAAACGCTACTGTACCCTAGAATGTTTTGTATCGGAGCCAATCATTGCTGGAATGAAAGTGGATTTGAAGAAAAAATTAGACATGTTCCTGCAAGAAGTTCAAGACCAATTGGGTTGTTGCAGATATGAGAGCCTGCAGGCTACTGCAAGCAATAAACTGGACGACTTGGTCCAGTTTATTGGACTAAGTTATCACACTAGTATTTTTATATACTGTACTGTATCTATCACAAGAATGGTTCAATATAGCATAGTATATGTTTAAATGTAGTTGTAATTTGAAATATGTATGTCTTGAAGAATTACTATATTTTGTGTAAATTTTCAACCCTTATCATTTTAAAGTTGAACATCTTTCATAGCAATAGCTATTTGATCTATACTTGCAAGTAAAAGTTCATTTACAGAGGACAACAAAGAATTGAGTGAAATCCTAGAAGGGCAATATGAGTGTGTAGCACCCCAATGAACAATGTGAAAATGGAAATACAGTAGTATCAAAAGAGATCTGGACAGCTTCTTTATGAATGATATTCAAACCTCTGATAACATAGCTGATATCAACATGAACATTATAGATTTTGAAAAAGAACCCCAGGTTCAGACTCGGGCAATTCCATATTTATTAAGGAATGTAAAGTGTCTGTAGCATGAGGGCTTGGTGTAGTTTGGAGAAAACACTCGGATTCAGAGCAAGATGATCTTGCTCCATACACTCCATACACAGTTTCAAATGTAGATATGAAAAAGCCCAGTAGGCTCAGGAATCTGTACATCAGTTGATTGACAGTTGAGAGGCTTAACCAAAGAGCCAGAGCTCATCCCCACAAGCACAACTAGGTGAGTACATACATATATACATACATACAATCCCCAGCTATAGACATGGAGATTGGATTTGGGGAAGCAAATAAAATTGGGAAGTAAAAGTTGTATGGAGCAGGAAGTGATACAAGAGGTGATGGAGATAAAAGGTCAGGTCAGGCAGAGGAGCTGCTCAGGCAAAAGTTCAAGGCTCAACTAGCCTACCTTGGAAAGCATCCAGTTTAATGGGAGTTGTTAGATCACCATTTACACCTTCCACCTTTGCAATGTTATTAACCGAATTGTAAATCCAAATGTTAATTTTCACTAAAGTTTACCCTAAGCTTGATATGTTTCTATTTGTAATTAATTACCATCTTTCTCTGCTTTCCAGGAGCACTTGTCATATTTCCATTTTGTCGGCCGTGTGATAGGGATGGCAATATTTCATGGGCACTACATTGATGGTGGCTTCTCCATGCCATTCTACAAAATGTTGCTGAATAAACTCATCATTCTTGATGATATCGAAGCTGTTGATCCGCATCTTCATCGTTCGCTTAATTGGATGCTGTGAGAACTTGTTTACAGTATTTTTAACGGAATGTTATAGACCTGTACAATAAATAATTCCTGTAATGTTTTGTGAAAGCCTATATAATGGCTTTCAAATGCTTATTTTATTTATGGCAGTGTCCATACAATTTCTGGAGAATGCTTTTGTATATCAGCTTGTGCCTTGAAGCACCTTTACCTTTTAGTAGTAGTACTGTACATGGAAATTCCCTATTGTTAGCGAGTAGTGTAGCCTCCTTGTGGTAGTAATTTCACATGTATAAGCAGTGTTCTGTGATGTTTTATGTCAGAGCCCTTTTTTTATTTTTATTTATAATAGATCCATGAGAAAATCAGTTGGACCCACGAGGAGGATATGAAGTTTTTTTTTTTTTCTCTCTACATTTTGGTTTCTAAAATGCATTTTATTGCAGTACAAAATTTAAATTTAAGTAGTATACTGCACTTGTATTAAAAAGGATTGGTGGTACAGTACATACTTGAGTAAATGTTAACCGAGGTTAAACTCCTGCTTATAATATTGTCTTGTTTACAGGGTAAATGACATCACAGATGTCATTGACAGCACTTTTACTGTTGAGCACGAGAGCTTTGGTGTTCTTCAGATGAGAGAACTGAAGACGGGGGGTAGTAGCGTGGTGGTCACAGAAGACAACAAAAAGGAATATGTTAGGTTGTATGTCAACTATAGATTTATGCAGGTTTGTCCACAAATTAAGTTTAGAAATTATTTTTGTGCGATTGATAAGGTTGAGGTGTGCGTGTTAAGATATTTTGTCCGTGTTGAAAGAATGATAACAGTGATAAAGTAGAATTGTGTGAATATGTGGGTAAGAGGGGAAAATGAAAGCCAAGAAGATGGTTAGTTATGATAATTGTGTACAAAAACTTGGCAAGATATGTTATTAATGCACGAGAAATAGTGGTGCACAGGGTCAAGGTGAAGCAATTTGTTTGGTAATTAGACATGTATATTGCAAATGATGTGGTTTGTGTGATCCCTAGTCTTCCATGTAGCCAAGACATTCTTTTGTGATCATTACTTTTCCCAATTTTCATGGTGTCCAGGCATCAGCTCAGAAAAAAATAGTTAATATAGTGGAAAATGTTATGTATGGTAGTAGTTATGTATGGCTATCGTTTCACTGGGTAGAGGCACTCTGCAGGGCTGCATCTGGCACTTGTTGATTCCTGGTGCTCAACTTTGCTGATGCTTCCTGTTTTATTCTCAGATGTTTTACTGATTGTTTTTCTTTATCTACATCTACAGAGAGCTATTCCTGTATTTCCATATTTCCACCACATGTGTAAAACCTAGACAATAATTGTTTAAATTGTCACATGACAATGACCGCATTCCCCTAGTAACATTCATGATGCTAACCACATTCATACCATGTAACGGCAACAGGCTTTTTTCATGGGTCCAGGTGAACTCCATTACATCCACTTAGACCTATTATATCCATACAGTATTTGCATCATACATGTAAAACCCAGATAATAATGGTTTCAATCTTCATATATTTAATGCAGTTGATAACCACATTATCCTATGAATCAACAATTGACGATGTCCACTGCTTAAGGGATAAATACTGTACAATGATGTTTTTATGAAGGAGAAAGAGTAAGTGTTTATAAGTGTCTTTTGTTTCAGGGTATTGAGCAACAGTTTGCAGCTCTTCAAAAAGGCTTCACTGAAGTTGTCCCACAGCAGCTGTTGAAGCCTTTTGATGAACGAGAACTAGAACTGATCATTGGCGGTTTAGGAAAAATAGATATTGAAGATTGGAAAGCCAACACAAGACTCAAGGTAAGAGACATGAATTTCTTTTTCTTTTTTCAGTTGAAATACATAACTGGTATGGAGACGGGGGCAAAATTTGCTTGGTTTGGCATAAAGAATGGGTGGTATATTGTTACTCTTGTTAGGTCACTTAGCAGCAAACCCAAGACATGCTACCTAACTATTGTAGTGGGTGATTAATACCTGACTTGTAGCACAGTAGTGGGAGACGAGAGTAGTAAAGAACGAGATCTAGGGGTGGTTTTGGATAGTAAGCTGTCACCAGAGGAACACACAAAGAAGATTGTGAGAGGAGCGTATGCACCACTTTGCAACTTAAGACTTGCTTTAATTATATGGATAGTGAAATATTAAAACTTTTCATGACCTTTGTGAAACTAAAATTGAAATATGCAGCAGTTGTATGGTGCCCAAATCTCAGAAGCACATAAACCAGAAAAGGTGCAATGGCATGCTAGAAAATGACTTCCGGAACTGAAAAAACAAGAGTTAAAGAGAGACTAGTGTCTTTAAATGTGGCAAAACTAGAAGATAAAAAAAAGGTGATGTGATCACCACTTACAAAATACTAACAGGAATACACCCAAATTAACAAAGAGGAATATCTGAAACCAGCAACTTCACAAACAAGAGGACTCGGATTCAAGTTAAGAAAACAGAGGTGCCAAAAATAAATATTAGATTTTTTTTTTTTTTTCCAAACAGAGTAGTAGATGGTTGGAACAAACTAATGGAGAAGGTGGTGGTGGAGGCCAAAACTGTCCAGTAGTTTCAAAGCTTCATACCACAAAGAGTACTTGGAAAAGACGGGACATGGGAGCCGGTCGGCCGAGCGAACAGCACACTGGACTTGTGATCCTGTGGACCCGGGTTCGATCCCGGGCGCCGGCGAGAAACAATGGGCAGTGTTTCTTTCACCCTATGCCCATGTTACCTAGCAATAAAATAGGTACCTGGGTGTTAGTCATCTGTCACGGGCTGCTTCTTGGGGGTGGAGGCCTGGTCGAGGACCGGGCCGCAGGGACACTAAAAAGCCCCGAAATCATCTCAAGATAATAAAGACACCACGAGCATAGCTCTCATCCTGTAACTACAGTTAGATAATTACACACATTCTGGATATTATAGTTGTTGCTTACGTATTCATTGTCATCCGTGTAAACCCTAATTTACACGACTGCACAGATAATAACTTCACTTTGTGAAATATTGCTTCATATGTATTTGTTATAAATTACTTTGTCTTAATATTATATACTTTTTCCTAGCACTGCACTCCAGAAACACCTGTGGTTGGGTGGTTCTGGCAGATAGTTGACTCATACACTGAGGAAATGAGAGCACGACTGCTGCAGTTTGTGACGGGATCATCTCGTGTGCCACTACAAGGCTTCAAAGCTCTGCAGGGCTCTACTGGTGCTGCAGGACCCAGACTTTTTACCATTCATCAAATTGATGCTCCAACAGGTATGTCAAAACTAGAAAGTGGTCATACCCTATGTTTCATGTTCTATTTTATACCGATACATTTAGTTCCCTGTTAATATATGGACACAAGATAGATGAAACAAGATGCAAAGGGCACAATCTAGTTTGAAAATAATATAGATTATGGAAAAAAAAATTCAGTGTAATATAATAGATATGGAATTGCTTAATTATTTCAAGCATAGGTTAGATGTTCGGTACAGTATACTGTAAACGAATGAGTTTGAGAGAGTATAAATAAGAGATGCCTTGCATGGGCCAATATGCCTTGTTTAGTTTCCTTTTTTTTTTTTTAATGTTCTTATAAATTTTCTATTTCAAGTGGGTAAATGTGAAACAAATATTGGTCAGTTGAGGGATACCAAAGTGTTAAGGTACAGCAGGTGACAACCAAATAATTTAAGCAATATATTTTTACATATTTTAACTTTCAGAAAACCTGCCAAAGGCACATACGTGTTTCAATCGCATTGATCTTCCCGCATACGAGTCACATAGCAAGATGCTGGAGAAGCTTACCCAGGCTGTAGAGGAAACCTGTGGGTTTGCTGTAGAGTGAGTTATGAGTGTAATACCAATCTTTTAAAAAGAGGCATGAAATTATTTGCGTAAAGTATATGACTCGTGTTTATGAATAAAATGTGATAAATAATATCAAAACAAAAAATATTTTGTGAAACAGTTTACATATGAAGACAATGACTTGAGTAATCCTACTAATGATAATATTGAAATATTTAGTGAAATATTTAGTCATTAGTATCCCTTTTTTTAAATTTAAAGTAAAATGGTGTTAGTCATTTTTTTAACTATCAACGTGCAATTTGTTTTAAGATAATTTGAAGTTAATTTTAATAAATATGAATTTTATTTATCTTTTATGATGTATAAACATTTAATGCGTGCTATTATTTTTTAAAATTTGAAGTCTTCACAAAAACTAAATGTGGAATGTAAATAAATGACAAATAGAAGTTTTAAAAACAAGTAATTTATGCATATTTTATGTATGGAGAGGAAGCATATGATAGCCTGCCTTCCTGCCTGTGCACTTGTTAATTTATCTCTAAGTGATCTGTTAAGAGCAGTTCTCGGGGTGTCTTCCACCTCACAAGTGGTAATGATGAATTCCAATCAAGATTCACTAGTGTTTACAACTGAGCCACACTTGGTGTTCAGTGTCAAAAAACTGTGATAGCAATACAGTTCCAACTTCCAGAGGAAATGACACTTTGTAGGCCTATATCAGATGCACCGATTCTTGTTAGGTCTAAATTGTTGAATTGTTTACAAGTGGTCTTAATCCAATTTGTGATCCATGATTTATTTATTGACGTTAGTGAGATTTTTGTAGTTCATTACTTGTAAGAGAAGTGTACATTGTGATGATCAGTAGTACCACCCATTTAGTTGGGTTTTCTTGTACTACTTATTTTATACACCTTCATGACAACATATCAAAGGGGATCACACAATATTTTTACTGCCAAGGTAAAGAAAGAGATCATTAGAGTTTTCTCTGAGTAATATGAGATTATGTATGAATGAAAACACATTAAAAATGCTATTGTATTTATGATAGGGCTGTAGTTAGATAAGTGCATGCCCCCGCAACCCGGGCCCAAATCCCCTACTCTCATACACTCCGTGTCAACAAGAAGTTGGAAAAATCTCATTGCAACTCTCATTAATACATCCATGTACAGCACTTCTCTATATGCAAGATGCATTAATACTTACATATAAAGTACCTACTTCAATATATACAAATGCAATAATTACATGATAGTTTTTAAATACTGTACTGTATACAAAATTAATACACACACACACTGTACATCAATATATAAATCAATATATAAATGTATTAATACATGCATATACAATAATATACATATATTTTTCACATTAATACACACATTTCCAATATTTTGGTATACAAAAATTTCAGTCAAGATACATATTGAAAACTGCCATAAGTAACATTTGTCGAGTGCTGGCCAAAGTCGGGCCTTAACCTCAAGCCAGGACATTGATGCCTACGTGAACGTGAATCTCAATTTGATCCTTGCTGTCTGGTGCCTCATATCAGTGTATCAGTCACAGTAATTTAGCATTTAAAGAATTGGTTTGTGAAAGTGTGTTGCGTTGCCAAGTTGTTGAATGAATCATTCTTGTTAAGAGTGTCTTGCTATTTGATGCAGTTTTAAGAGACTCAAGTGTGCTGTGTGAAAGTTCATGCCACCCATTATTGTAGATAATGTTCACCACATCATCATGTTAGGTGTGCACTGGAGCTGCAGAAGGTGTACTTTATAAAGTTTGGATGTTTCAATAACATTATATACTGTACTTCACAAACTGGTAATACTCAAAACTGTTTATTTTACCCATGAAAAAAAATAGTAGGTACATTCCAAGTTTTATTTTATTAAGTAGTACAATTGATAAAGAATATAATTATTTAAGGCAGCTTAATTTAATTTTTTTTTTTGGCTTTTTTAGAACCAGATATTTTTTATTATCAGTCATAAATAATATCTTTTAGAAATTGTTAAAAGTATAATTAAAACCGAGTTAGGTAACTGGGGTGTGCTTTACCATGAGCAATAGGTAGGTTTACATCATTGGAAATCCAATTAAATTATACTGTATGGCCTAAATACATAAATGTTATTTACTCTTGTGCCAATATATGTGCTTCATTTCCTTTCACATTTTTAAGAAGTTGAAATAAAGACATTCTTGCATTTGCAAGGTTTTTAACATCTTTCAAAAGTATTAAATATTTGCAGTATTTGTAGTACACACACATATATATATATATATATATACATATATATACACATGTATACATACTCCAGGATTGGCCTGACATATGTGGTATACAAAGTTCTGAATGATTCCTTACACAAGTTTCTGAATGCAGTTCTTATGTTGGCCAGCCTGACATATGCCGCTGATGTTATCCTCTTGATATGGGCTGCAGGAGACAGGTCTGGCGTGGGGGTGGATATCACGCCAGACCTGTCTCCTGCAGCCCATATCAAGAGGATAACATCGGCGGCATATGCCAGGCTGGCCAACATAAGAACGGCATTCAGAATCTTGTGTAAGGAATCATTCAGAACTTTGTATACCACATGTATAAGGCCAATCCTGGAGTATGCAGCCCCAGCTTGGAGTCCATATCTAGTCAAGGATAAGACTAAACTGGAAAAGGTTCAAAGGTTGGCCACCAGGCTAGTACCCGAGCTGAGAGGTATGAGCTACGAGGAGAGACTACAGGAATTAAATCTCACTTTGCTGGAAGACAGAAGAGTTGGGGGGAACATGATCACCACATTCAAGATTCTTGAGGGAATTGATAGGGTAGATAAAGACAGGCTATTTGACACAAGGGACACAGGTGGAAACTGAGTGCCCAAATGAGCCATAGAGATATTAGAAAGAACTTTTTTAGTGTCAGAGTGGTTGACAAATGGAATGCATTAGGAAGTGATGTGGTAGAGGCTGACTCCATACACAAGTTTCAAATGTAGATATGATAGAGCCCAGTAGGCTTAGGAATCTGTACATCAGTTGATTGAGAGTTGAGAGGCGGGACCAAAGAGCCAGAGCTCAATCCCCGCAAGCACAATTAAGCGAGTACATATATATTACACATACACACGCACACATATATATTACATACACACACACACACATATATATTACACATACACACACACATATATATTACACATACACACACACACACATACACATACACACATATGACACACACGTACACATATACTTATATAACACCCAATGTGTGTGTATTATACATGTGTAAATATTGTATAATATTTTTGGTCAGTAACCCAACAATCATTAGTCTTAAAAAGATGATGCATTCATTAGGTAATGTCCTTGTTAACTAAATCATTAACTTTAATTAGACTGCTTATTAAAAATGTGCACTTTTAACAAATGTGGACGATAACTCGATAAATACACTCACACCCACAATAAATGCTCGAGAAAAAAAAAGTGCTTTATAATTAATTGTTGTGCCAGATTTTATAATTTTGTATATTTATACAAGTGTAAGAATGTCCCAAGATTAACTACTATAGAAACTGTTTAAGGAATCATTTTTTTTCTACACTTTTATGCAAATGTATTTTTAAATTTCAGAAAATGTGTGAAAAGTGTTAGCCATTGACAACTACTGTACTTCACTCATATATGTTCATTTTTGAGACATCCTTGTGAATTGCAAGTGTGGATACAATACATTAAAAACTTGTTTACTGGCCCAGTATGATAAGAAAGATGGTGATATTCACTATATGCACGATTCTATATAAAGTGCAGCAAGCAGCCAGTCATGTAATATAGTTGTGCTATTATGAGAATATTTAGGATTTTTAATAAATTTGTAAATGATACGGATTTGTTGAATCAATCCCTTAAATATTGCATTATGTATACAGCCACACCTTAAGTGCAACTGTAATAATTGTGGCAAATTCATTGCTATGGGTTTGTCTCAGAAGTTGGAAGAAGTGTTTCTCGTTTCTTTCTTTGTGGGGGATTTCTTTTGCTCCTGTGAGGACAAAGGTCGCAATTTTTAAACAGATATAAACAGTGGTATGTAATTTTTTTCTCCATTGTTTGGCATACGATATTCCAGAAACTTGCTAGCATTTATGGATGCAACACCACCAAAAATCCAACGAGATGAAGACAATCGAGCACCATCTATCCCATCTACTGGTGGTACACTCATTGATGTTATTTTACTCAAAAGTACAATTGTACATCTTTAAAAATTGTTTTGTTATTTATGAACCAATTTTCATAAATTTCATATAATGTATTATGTTCGTGTATGGATTTGAAATATTTTATCAATTTTAAAGTGCAGTTTTTAGCAAAATGATAAATTATTACATTTTTTTCAGCAAGTAAACATTATTACATAATACCATCCTTCAGAATATTACTATTGTATTAGTTATATTGAAGATTTAAAAAATTGGCTAGAAATTCTATAGTCTTGGAATTTTTTAAATGCTGTCATTTTTTCCTTTACATCTCCTTTTGAGTTACAAAGCTGAAACTTGAGCTAGAGGTTTATCTTACAGGTTAGACCTTGTAAATGAAGTTTCATGAAAATTGGACATTTATAAATGTTACCCATCAGAATGAATGCGACTTGGTCCCCTTAAAAGTAATTAAGTTACCAGTCTCAGTACTTTTTTCATTATAGAAAATAGTTGCATATCAGGAGTGATAATACAAAACATAATTAATATTTTATTTGGGTTTTGATCCAAATTTACGGTGGGAACTCTTAAACTTCAAATACAGTAGATTACTATTTGCTGGTACTACAATCTACGGGTTATACGAGTACTGTATACAATGAAATCTAATTGCCAATTACAAGTGTATCAATTACACTGCATTACTACTAAAAAAAAAATCAAATTAACTACATGACTGAATCCTAACTATTCTGCAATTAAAGTTTATGATCTGTATACAAAATGTAATTACAGTACTGATAAGATATTTTTAGTTTCTGTTAAACTCTTCGAGAACTCTAAAGTGCAACATTAGAGAAGCAGGCTCATCTTTAAAATGTAGAGTGTAGTAAACTTTGGCTCCAGCTCGACGCAAAATATCATAAAATGCCTTGCATTCCTTTCTGATCCAAGGCCGTTGTTCATCTCGTACCTGTAGAGCAAAACAAACTTTATATTTAGACTGGTCAAGGCCCAGATTGCTCCATCAGCCTTTTAGTCCAACCCGTCCTCTTGTTTAGATAGGACTTTTTGTAACTCAGTGGATCATCATACATATATTGATGTAATGGACAATTAAATAGCAGAATTTGGCACTACAGAATTCTCTCTCTAGAGTTCAGAAAAACTAAAACTAAACTTAAATACTACTAGTATAGCACACATTTGTAGTATTAATAGGACTCAGTGTATCAGGCATAGGATGGTTAGGTTAGGCTTTATTAGCAACAAATGCAAAACCTTTTCCATTATGTCCAAATTCAATAGCGCCAAATTCCATTACATATGTATGCATATATACATACAGTACAGTATATATATATAATTACATGTTTTTATAATACATAAAATGTACATATAACCCATGTGTACGATTGCCCACATCGTCACTATAAGTACTATCTAAACAGGAGAACTAGCTGTCTTCTTCTTCTCAGTGTCTAACAATCTGGGAATCAAATTCTAATGAATTACCTAGACAACTTTAGAGTGTATAAAACTGAAATTGTGTACTCCTGCAAAGTGTTACTCTTGCAGTCCCAGTACTATAAACAGCCTCATTTAAATTTGCAAGCAATCCAGCTGGGCCAGAACAGTTGCAGTGTGTCGATGCTGCATCAACACAATACAAGATCTCTCTCTTCACAGTGGTGGCAGCTCTCCGTGCAGATAATTTCCTATTAATGGCCATGTCAGCAACAGGCATTCATCTCAAGCTGCATCCTTTTGTATTGCAGTATCTCTGCCTTGCTGCTCCAATCCAGGTGTTTTGTGGCAAGGCAGCAGTTGACAGGTACAGTCAGCATGGCATGCTCTCCCAAAGCATACAAGGCATGGTGAAGTCAATGAAATCATTAAGAGGAGCCTTATACAACCAGGTTTCCAGCAGACAGCCTCTTTTTCATAATGTCCTGCAACACTGCTAATCTTGCTGGTCCCTTAAATGGGATTGCAGTGCACTATTGGAAGAATGGTAGGCTGTTGGTATTGAACTACTCATACACATTAACCTTGGCTAACACCAATGCTGACTATAGTATTTGGCATCCAGGTGGCAGGGCCACCCATTGGAAATCAGCCAAGTACTGTGTGTGTGTGTATACTGAAAGTACGGAGATTTGGATTGCCAGTACAATTTTGTACCCGCTGTTTCAGAGACTGTCTGGAGTCAAAGTGCAGAGTTTTATCAACAGTTTGGATTATAGACGTTTCTAAACAAAATATCCAAGAGCTGCCAGCTACCTTTTTTCCAGCACATCTTACAATACAGAGGATTGCATTCTTGCTTCCAGTTTTTCTAGATTGAGGAACTCGTCATAGGCTGTAAATGACCTTTGTATCTATGTAACCATTGTCATAATCAATCCTGTGTAATCGTTAAAAAAATAAGAGGGAGGGTAAGATAAGACAATATGCAAGTGCATATAGAAGCCTCATAATGTTGTATGTGTATATTCTCTTCTCTGATAAATTAATGTTGGTAGGGCATTTTTGCATTAACACTTTAGCATTCTGATGATGCTACAGTTTCCTCTGTACTCTGATAGTAAACATTCTGATGATGGTAAAAATACTTTATTCGTCTCAAAATAAGCAAAAATCCCTTTTTAGGAGCACAACTTATCGGGGACCATCCAGAGATAACATTGGTCAACTACTTACCACATGAAATGGGGTAATATCACTTTTTGGCAGATTACCTGTCATAAAAGTATGAAACTTATGTCTTCTTTTCACTCATACAGACTAATGTGTGCACATTTTAAAACTAATAAAAATAGATGAGGAATATTGAAAAATACAGGGGCCTGTATATGAAGAATGTTACTAGAAAATGTTATATTCAGCACCATCATGCATAAACTATTATAAAAATACATTTTGTATGGCATCTGTACTTTAACAAATTCATCTGCGAACATTTGACACCAAATTTATAGTTAGTTTTTGAGTTAGAGATGCCCAGAACGTTTACAGCTTGGAACGTTAAGTGTTAATAATTTTTCAATAAAAAAGTATAAAACGAAATAATACTGTACAAATAATAATGGCAGCCCTACCTGATAGGGAGTAACATGTATGTGGATATTTATGTGTTTCAAACTAGCAAGAAACTTGAGGATGGTGGGTGTGGTAATCCAGGTCTTGCTGCCACCTGCATGACCTCCATCTAACCAATACATATTGTGCACCTGGAAAAGAAAAATATCTGTGAGTAGTTATTATCAGACCTGTATAATGACACATTCCCCAATTCTGTCGCATCAACAGTAATTTACTATATTTAATTTGCTCAAGGATTGATGATTTTAAACAGTGGGCTTTTTTTTTGTATAATTTATAGTACAGTACAAGCTTAGTAAAACAGTTGAAATTATATATTACATTATTTGTAATTATATTTACAATTAAAAGAGCAAGATTAACAAAAATATGAAACAAATGATTTGTTTAGGGAGATTCATTATATGGAGGTCTGAACTTTTTAAGGTGAATTGTGTACTAAGCCTTATTTCTGAGTTATACTTCTTGGTTGCTACACATTTACCTGTACTGCAGGATATGAGGAGAATCTCATATCCTGCAGTACAGGATATCTCATATCTCAAGAACGGCAAAGAAAGTTAGGGAGAGAAATAGAAACAATTGAACTCAAGATACAAGAATCATACAAAACCCAGGAGAGGCAAAGAGAGCAAAAGGCCATCAGTGAAATAGAGACACATCCGAAATATTTTTTCTTCTATGCAAAATCAAGATAAAAAACCACATCTAGTATCGGGCTCCTGCGAAAGGGAGATGGCACTTTCACCGATGACAACAAAGAAATGAGCGAGCTACTGAGGAAGCAGTTGACTCTGTTTTTAGCGAGCCACTAAATGCACTAAAGATTGATAACCCAAATGAATTTTTCATGGATATGATACCAACATCAAATCATATATCAGATGTCACCCTATTCCCACTGGATTTTAAGAAGCCATAAACAGTATGTCTATGCACTCTGCACTAGGCCCGGATTCTTGGAACTCCATATTCATCAAAAACTGTAAAAAACCACTATCGCAGGCCCTTCACATTCTGCGGAGACAAAGCCTAGATACTGGCGTTATCCCTGACATACTAAAAACAGCAGAGATATTTCCTCCTTTATGGAGTGGTGCTAAGGCAGAGGCAAAAAATTACAGACCGATACCACTAACATCGCACATCATAAAAAATTTTGAGAGAGTGCTAAGAAGTAAGATCACAAAATACATGGAATCAGAGCATCTCCATAACCCCGGACAACATGGTTTCAGAACAGGGCGCTCTTGCCTGTCACAGTTGCTGGACCACTATGATATGGCATTAGATGCTATGGAAGACAAACAAAATGCTGATGTAATTTACACAGATTTTGCAAAAGCCTTTGATAAATGTGACCATGGTGTTCTTGCACATAAAATGTGTTCAAAAGGAATTACCGGAAAAATAAGCAGATGGATCTACAATTTCCTGACTAACAGAACCCAATGTGTAATTGTCAACAAAATAAAATCCAGCCCATCAACCATGAAGAGCTCAGTCCCCCAGGGTACTGTGCTTGCTCCAGTACTTTTTCTCATCCTCATATCAGACACAGACAAGAACACAACCTATAGCACTGTATCACCCTTTGCAGATGCCACTAGGATCTTCATGAGAGTAGGCAACATAGAGGACACGGCAAACTTTCAATAAGATGTAGATCAGGTCTTTCTATGGGCTACAGAAAATAATATGGTGTTTAACGAAGATAAGTTCCAGCTTATGCGCTATGGAAAAAATGAAAATATAAAAACGGAAACCACGTACAAAAATCAGGTAAATCATAACATAGAACGAAAAGGCAATGTAAAGAATCTGGGTGTACTCATGTCGGAAGACCTTACCTTTAAAGAACACAATAAAGTAGCCGTCACAACTGCAAGAAAAATGACAGGTTGGATAACAAGAACTTTTCACACTAGAGATGCTGTACCGATGATAATACTTTTTAAAACGCTTGTGCTCTCTAGAGTGGAGTACTGCTGCACAATGACAGCCCCTTTCAAAGCTGGAGAAATTGCTGACCTGGAGAGCATGCAGAGATCCTTTACTGCTAGAATCCACTCAGTAAAACATCTAAACTACTGGGACCGACTAAAAAGCCTAAATCTGTATTCCCTTGAGTGCAGGCGGTAGAGATACATAATAATCTATACATGGAACATAATTGAGGGGCTGGTACCAAACCTGCACACAGAAATAACATCACATGAGACCAGAAGACATGGCAGGATGTGCAGAATACCCCCGTTGAAAAGCTGAGGTGCAACAGGTACTCTGAGAGAGAACTCTATCAACATCAGAGGCCCGAGACTGTTCAACACGCTTCCACTACACATGAGGGGCATAACTGGCCAACCCCTCACAGTGTTCAAGAGAGAACTTGACAAACACCTCCAAAGGATACCTGATCAACCAGGCTGTGCCTCATACATCAGGCTGTGAGCAGCCACGTCCAACAGCCTGGTTGATCAGTCCAGCAACGAGGAGGCCTAGGCGATGACCAGGCCGCGGAGACGCTAAGCTCCGGAAGCACCTCAAGGTAACCTCAAGGTAAGGTACCCCTCAGGGACAAAACAACAAAACAATTACTGAAAACTGCGATGGGTCATATTTTGCCCAAACCCCCCTGCAGTTTTCAAAATATCTGAAATCTCGGAAATTTGACTCCTGGGTTTGATTTTTGAGCAGAATTCTGACTCTCTGCACCTATTTTCATTTTCAAATTACAACTTTTTATACCGAAAATATGCCAATTACTGAAAACGGCGATGGTTCATATTTTGCCCAAACCCCCCTGCAGTTTTCAAAATATCAGAAATGTCGGAAATTTGACTCCTGTGTTTGATTTTTGAGCAGAATTCTGACTCTCTGCGCCTATTTTCATTTTCAAATTACGACTTTTTATACCGAAAATATGCCAATTACTGAAAACGGCGAAGGGTCATATTATGCCCAAACGCCCCCCCCCCCTGCAGTTTTCAAAATATCTGAAATGTCGGAAATTTGACCCCTGAGCGTGATTTTTGAGCCGAATTCTGACTCTCTGCACCTATTTTCATTTTCAAATTACTACTTTTTATACCGAAAATATGCCAATTACTGAAAACGGCGATGGTTCATATTTTGCCCAAACCCCCCTGCAGTTTTCAAAATATCTGAAATGTCGGAAATTTGACTCCTGGGTTTGATTTTTGAGCCGAATTCTGACTCTCTGCACCTCTTTTCATTTTCAAATTACAACTTTTTATACCGAAAATATGCCAATTACTGAAAACGGCGATGGGTCATATTTTGCCCAAACCCCCCTGCAGTTTTCAAAATATCTGAAATGTCCGAAATTTGACCCCTGAGCGTGATTTTTGAGCAGAATTCTGACTCTGCACCTATTTTCATTTTCAAATTACGACTTTTTATACCGAAAATATGCAAATAACTGAAAACGGCGATCGGGCATATTTTGCCCAAACCCCCCTGCAGTTTTCAAAATATCTGAAATGTCCGAAATTTGACTCCTGAGCGTGATTTTTGAGCCGAATTCTGACTCTCTGCACCTATTTTCATTTTCATATTACGACTTTTTACACCTAAAATGTCAATTACTGAAAACAGCGATGGGTCATATTTTGCCCAAACCCCCCTGCAGTTTTCAAAATATCTGAAATGTCGGAAATTTGACTCCTGAGCGTGATTTTTGAGCCGAATTCTGATTCTCTGCACCTATTTTCATTTTCAAATTACTACTTTTTACACCGAAAATATGCCAATTACTGAAAATGGCGATGGGGCATATTTTGCCCAAACCCCCCTGCAGTTTTCAAAATATCTGAAATGTCGGAAATTTGACTCCTGGGTGTGATTTTTGAGCCGAATTCTGACTCTCTGCACCTATTTTCATTTTCAAATTACGACTTTTTACACCGAAAATATGCCAATTACTGAAAATGGCGATGGGTCATATTTTGCCCAAACCCCCCTGCAGTTTTCAGAATATCTGAAATGTTGGAAATTTGACTCCCGAGCGTGATTTTTGATCCGAATTCTGACTCAGGGTTGCCAAATTCAAATTGCTAAAAGTAGCGAGCTGACGGTCTAAAAATAGCGAATTTGTAATAAGAGTACCCCAATTTTTTGTTTAGTGACCGATACGGGTTTCAAAGTAATCTAATATGATATATAAAGTACAATAAACGATTTTAATTGTTTTATTAATATTATCTC
>NC_091188.1:5000-77500 GCF_040958095.1 Procambarus clarkii | reverse complement strand
TTAAATCGAGTAGATACTGTACTGAAAATCATCATAAGCATAAACCAAAATATTACTTTTTGATTTCCTGATTAAGTCATTACATGAGTTTCCTATTTCTTAGTATGCTGTGCACGTGAATATATTTGGCAAAATAACTGACCTCAAATGTGCACACAAAAGGTCTCTGACCCGTATGCACTCTCATGTGCGCCTTAAGTCTGCAAGGTTTATCAAATTTTTTCCCACAGCCCGCCCACTGGCAACGTAGCTCTTCCTCCTTATGATGACTGCGCATGTGAGATGTTAATGAGTTAGGAGTGAAGTAGGATTTGCTGCAGCCGTCTACACCACATCTGCAGAAATATTTGGAACATGTATTAAAAACCTGAGATTATGACATGTAAAATATAGAGTTCCAAATTTTTATATTAAAAAAATTAAACAGAATATTTACAAGAGTAAAAAACTGTGTAACTCTTGGTAGATTAGTGGACTGTATATTTAGTTGGACCTCAGTTGTAAGCAGTGTCAAGATGACCAAACCACACACCAAAAGATGAACATAGGGAGACTACATATGGTGTCACCAACTAGCAAGGGTCGCCTTGTGAACAATGGCTATCCAGATTCGTGACAGTTTTATTTTTATGGTGGCTGGCTTCTTGTTTAGAGATCAGTTGAGCCTGCCAGTAATATAATTTAGTAAAAGTTAACAAAATACAGTACTGTATAACACTTTTTCATACAAATTATGTAAAGGAAGTAGTTCCACTTGCTTACTTTGTGTTTCATAAACAGTATGACCGATATCACCTAGCAACTTGACTAGAAAAATGGCTAAATTCTATCTAGTTACTAAAACTGTGAAACTGGAAACAATTGCTACTTCCCAGGAGTCGATTGGACAAATTCTGGCAGCAATGAAGGGGTACCATGATGTTCACATTAGTAATGGTGAAACAACATCAGGCAGCTACCATCCAGCCTCTTGTCCTTACCAGGAGTTAATTTAATACTGTATTGCATCCCTCCTGCCATATCTGCGTTCATGTACCCGTGAATATTTACTTTAATTTGAAAAAAAGGAGGTAATTTTAAGTCAGATCCTTCGGGGATCGTATTAAATTAGTTTTTTGAATACAGTAATTTAAACAGTTTATAGCATCAGAGTTATGCACGATAGTTATTTAAGAAAACCAAATTTATTAGTTTGGGTATTAACACACTCTGGTGACGTAGTATGTACCTACATCTCAAGGATTTCATCATCCCATTAATTTTCATAGTTCTTAAGTAATATACAGTACTGTAATATAATTGTGGGTGGGAGAATTTTCTCACAAAGTTAATACTCATACCCTGTACAAGTGGTCAACATGTGGAATGCACTAAGGAAAGTACTATACAGTAGTTGTGGAAGCCACCTCCATTTACAACTCTAAGGGAAAGGTTTGACAAAGATAATGAGTGTTAGAATAATGAAGCTTTAATGCAATGGATACAACAAGACTCGTAGGCAGGGTATAAGCAGCTAGACCTCACTTCCTCAGACACCGATAGGTAAGTACAGGATGAGAGCTTATACTCGTGGTGTCTCGTCCTCCAAGCATTGTCATAAAACATTTTGAAACTACCGACTGTTTTGGCCCCCACCACTTTCTAACTTATCTTGTTCCAACTATCTACCAGTGTTTGCAAAAGAAAACTTTTTACAAAATTTTCAGAACCTTTGTTTCTGTAGCTACAATCTGTGACCTCAATTCTCATGTAGTAACAGACATTCTCTTTGGTTATAGGACCTTCCACTTGTTCAACAATTTTATCTACTACTTTCACTTCTTCTGTGTCTGTTTCTGACATAGATGTTATTTCCTTTTCTTTGCAACCAAAAATTAATAGGGACTTACTGCAATCGGCTGTGTTTTATAACAATTGCAGGTTTGATTCCAGTTCCTTTCTGACTTTCAACCTAATGTTTATTTTTTCCTGATTGCTGCAGTATTTGGTTTCCTTAACGGTTTCTTCTATTTTTTTCCTTCTCCCTGGCCACTTGTGCATAGGTAAGCTGCATATCCTTCTTGCAGTGTTCCATTCCACGTAACTTCCTCCATCTGCACAAACAAAAGCCGTTTTCCCCTATTTGATTTTCTTTCCTAACCTATTGTAGTCATTCATATTTAGATTTGCTTTAACTTCTTCAAAAGCTATTTTCCTCTTCCATGACTTTGCACTTAGCTTCCTAGTGCTTGTTGGCTTTGCATAATTCTCTTACTAGTCCCTCAATATCTGATACTTTGCTACTCAGGCAGTCATTACTTCGTCTCAAAATCCTGATTATTTTCACATGACCGTTAATAATAATGCCTAATTTTGCCAACTTATTGTGTAGACTTTTCATTTTAATACTTTCCTCACTGAATCCCCCAAAGACCAGCTGTGTTGTTTTTCTTCTTGCCAGTGGCCATCTTTAATTTCATCGTCTGCACTGTTTACACTATAGCAGCTTTTTCTCATACAATTTTTTCACACCACCTTGCACATTTGTTTTATCTCACTATTTTTCAAATTCACCACATATTTAAATTTCTTAAGACACCACTCACAGTTATCAACCTGTTCTACAATACTTAAGCATCTGAAATATCCTGGAGCTCCTCTGATGTAGGTGTAGTCTCGTCTGATGCAAGTGAACAAGAAGTGTATGTGTACACTAGAGCCTAATGCATGGCTAGGTATTGAGCAGCTCAGAAATGAAAGGACAACCCAAACATTAGTATATGCTGGAACTCTAACCTAAGGGTGAGCAGGATGAAGCATTGACAATTGGTCATACCTGGATGTGAAGTACCTGCAAAATGGTGACTGGTGCACCCAAGTGAACACATGTATTGCAAACAAGTGTTAAAATAACTTAAAATTAATGCATATTATGTATTGATGAAAAAGGCAATTAATAAATATTAATCTTTAGAATTAATCAGTCTATTTTACATGAAAAAAGTCACGAAGATTCTAACTTACTTGTAAGGAGCTTCAACATCCTTGTGAGTTTTCATATGAACTTCTAACTCACGTCTTGTATGGAATGCTTGAGTACATTCAGGCAATGAGCACATCCAGCACTTAGGACGCTGGTGCAGACGAAGATGTGTGTTGAGGTTATACACAGTAGTGAATCGGCGATTGCAGTTAGATTCTGAACACTAAGAGAAGAGGAAAAAATTTGATAATGCATATGGTGTATAATGTACATGTTAAGTCCTCTTCTATTCTTCTAGGATCAACAAACAAAATTTGGATTCTCATTTTTAAAGAGAGAGTACATAAAATGCAAAGAGAATATTTATCAGACCTGAAACATCAGCATCTAAAACACCTTAATATATTAGTATAGCGAGCAAATGATAAGATTACTCCTTCTACACTGCTGCCAAACATTGTTCTCATTTATTTTAAAAGTGCACAGTGTGTGTGTAATTACTGGTATCCCATCTTTCCAGCACTCATTGTCGTACAACGCTTTGAAAGTACTGACGGTTTTGGCCTCTACCCCCTCACCTAACTTGTTCCAATCATCTACCACTGTTTAAAGTGAATTTTCTTTTATTTCTTTGACATCTTTGTTTAGTTAGTTTAAATCTATGATCTCTTGTTCTCGAAGTTTCAGCCTCAAAGTCTTTCATATCAATTTTATTGATTCCTGTTACTATTTTGAACGTAGTGATCATATCGCCTCTTTTTCTTCTATCTTCTAGTTTTGGCATATTTAATGCCTCTAACCTCTCCTTCAGATCTCAACCATCAGTTCTGGGAGCCACTTAGTATCATGTCTTTGCAATTTTTCCAGTTTGTTGATGTGATTCTTAACAGTATCGCTAACTTTGGACCTGACTTGCGTCCACTACAAAAATATTTGTATAAAATTCACTTTTTATCCAATCGACCTCGGGATAGTATCAAAATACAGTACGCGCCTTTAGAATGCGCATAATGTGATACCAAAATGAAAGATATAACATGAAATTTGATGTCCGAACACTTGAAAGATTATAAATACTGTAGGTTTTTGGTCAAAATATTAAAATATTTGGTAAAATTCCATTTATTGTCCTATTATGTTAGGATTAGTTTTAAAATACGCGCCTTTACGGTGCAAATAATTTGATACCAAAATGAAAGATGTAACAAAAATTTATGTCAGAACACTGGAAAGATATAAATAATTTTGTAATGATGAGCTTCCAGAATTAAAATATTTGTTAAAATTACAGTTATTACTCTATTATTATGGGACTAGGTTTAAAATATGCGCCTCTTTATTGCGAACAATTTGATACCAAAATGAAAGACGTAACACGAAAATTGATGTTATCAAACTGAACGAGTACACACATTAGGTTGCAGTGTACAAATTGGTGCTCGTTCACGGGTAACTTTAGGCTTTTCTGCGGGGAGGCACTCCAGGCTTTTGTACATTATATTCATACACACCTGTAGGGAATTTAATTGCGAACACAATGATACCAAAACGAACGACGTAGCACGAGAATTAAGGTGAAAAAGCTGAAACGAGTATACACATTTAGGCGTCGCCGCGCGCTTGCCTACACGCTCGCCCGCACATTGGGTCCATGACCTCTAAGTTGATTGCGTGCATGTCGGGTGAGTGATAGTGTCAAGATATGGGCACCATACAACCGTGTGCATATTAAAGCTTTGGCCTAACAAAAGTCGTGAACAATTTCTTTAGTATTTCCCCATCCATGTATTTAACCAATTCTGAAGTTTGAAAGCGTAGCATAGGCTCCTCACACAACATTCTTTATGTGGTCCTCAGGTGACAGCTTTCTATCTAGAACCACCCCTAGATCTCTATCTTTATCAAAAGTCTTTAAAGATTTCCCACATAATTTATAGGTTGTGTTGGGTCTATGTTCTCCTATTCCTCATTCCATAACATGGCATTTATGCACATTAAATTCCATTTGCCAAGTGGTGCTCCATATAATTATTTTGTCCAGGTCGTCTTGAAGGGCATTACAATCATCTAAGTTTCTTATCCTTCCTATTATACCTGGTTGATGGGGTTCTGGGAGTTCTTCTACTCCCCAAGCCCGGCCCGAGGCCAGACTTGACTTGTGAGAGTTTGGTCCACCAGGCTGTTGCTTGGAGCGGCCCGCAGGCCCACATACCCACCACAGCCCAGTTGGTCCGGCACTCCTTGGAGGAATAAATCTAGTTTCCTCTTGAAAATGTCCACGGTTGTTCCGGCAATATTTCTTATGCTTGCTGGGAGGACGTTGAACAACCGCGGACCTCTGATGTTTATACAGTGTTCTCTGATTGTGCCTATGGCACCTCTGCTCTTCACTGGTTCTATTCTACATTTTCTTCCATATCGTTTACTCCAGTACGTTGTTATTTTACTGTGTAGATTTGGTACTTGGCCCTCCAGTATCTTCCAGGTGTATATTATTTGATATCTCTCTCGTCTTCTTTCTAGTGAGTACATTTGGAGGGCTTTGAGACGATCCCAATAATTTAGTGGCTTTATTGCGCCTATGTGTGCCGTATATGTTCTCTGTATTCCCTCTATTTCAGCAATCTCTCCTGCTCTGAAGGGGGAAGTGAGTACTGAGCAGTACTCAAGACGGGACAACACAAGTGACTTGAAGAGTACAACCATTGTGATGGGATCCCTGGATTTGAAAGTTCTCGTAATCCATCCTATCATTTTTCTGGCTGTCGCAATATTTGCTTGGTTATGCTCCTTAAACGTTAGGTCGTCAGACATTATTATTCCCAAATCCTTTACATGCTGTTTTCCTACTATGGGTACATTTGATTGTGTTTTGTACTCTGTATTATGTTTAACCCTTACACTGCTCAGGGGTCCTTGGGACATTTACACCCCTGTGCGCAAGAAAAAAAAAAAATTCAAAATTTTTTTTTTCGTCTTCTAAACATGTTAATTTGTGTCCCCTGAGCACGGAAAAAAAAAAAAAAATTGTAGGTGACATATTTTGGGCGCAATTGACCGAGGAAGTCTGACAAAAAGTGGGCGTTGACAGAGCGGTCGTCAGACCCGGTCAGCGTCACCCGCGTTGACAGATGGGAGTTGCCACAAAGATATTATTACCTAATTGTTTCAATGTCTCCGATTGATTTTTTCTTAGTTTTTTTGCAGTAATATTATTCAATAGTGTGTATTGTAATATTTATATAATAAAAGTGGTTAATAATCGCTATACTCAAAAGTATGATGTGCATATTAGTGATTCAATTATGTTTATAAAACTATAAACAAATAGTTTTGCTGCTATTACACTCTATACACAGGTTATATATAAGTATTGGCATGTTTTGGTCACCATAACAAACCACTAAGTTGGTATTGAGAGTCGAAAAGCAACGAGGAGTTACCGCCACACACCAGCCAGCCACTCGCTGCCACTCCCTCAACACACGCACTAAACTTTCTCCCCCAACAATACCAGTTGTGGTGTTATTACACTATATACAGACGTTATATATAAGTATGTATATATTTTGTTCACCACAACTGTACAGCTAAGCTGATATAGTTAGTTCAGGCACTAAGAGTCGTCGCTATACACAGATGGCGGCTCCCTCACTCTTTCAAGGTCACACGCACTAAACTTTCTCCCCCAACAATACCTTTTGCAGTGTTATTACCCTATATACACATATTATATATAAATGTCTACATGTTTTATGCACCGTAACTGTACACCTAAGCTTGTAGTGCGCCCAAAGAGCATAGTGGCCACCCTCTAAACAGCTAGACAAATCGTGCAGACGACGTCACCTCCGTCACCCATATGGCTCCTCCCTGCATAATCCTTTTGCTGTTATTACACTAATACACACATTATATATAAGTATCTACATTTGTGTTCACCATAGAGAACCACTGACCTGGTATGGTGAATGCAAACAATAACAGGTGGCCACACAGTCAGTAAACGATGCTGTCTCCCTCCGTCTCTCAGCATCACTCCTCCCACAGCGCTAATTATTACAACAATCCTGCTATTATCACAACCCTGGTTATTTATATCAGTCATTGGTCATCTGTAATATTGTCATCGCTAAATAATAACAATTATATATTTATTTTGACATTTTTCGGCGATGCTGTGGTCACAAGCTGAACATCAATGCTGTTCGCTCATGCTGCGTGCGCCGGCCTTGGTTGCTCCAACAGTACTGTGCCTCTCACACCTGAGAATATTGCCCACGATTTTTTTTTTAAAATGGCATCTGTTTACAAGAGCCCTGAGGAAGCTACTGTGAACCCCGTGTAGCCGCGGGCCATTTGAATCAGGCCTGGCACCCTATGGCGTATATATACGCCATGCGCACCATGGGACATGTTACTCAGGGCGTATATATACGCCATGCGCACCATGGGACATGTTACTCAGGGCGTATATATACGTCATGCGCAGTTTAAGGGTTAAGGTCCTCATTTTTACCGTACCTGAGTACCTGGAATTTATCACTGTTAAACATCATGTTATTTTCTGATGCCCAGTCGAAAACTTTATTAACCCTTAACATGCTCGGGGTCTAATATCCTGCTATCCGCACAGGCGCATGTCATTTGGAAAAAAAAAAAAAAATTTTTTTTTTGCTAATCTGTTAAGTTCTGTTCACTGATCACGGGAAAAATAAAAAAAAAATTCTATTGTACTTTTGTTGCAATAGAGCCGAGAAGCTTGGTGATGACGTCACAATCTGCATGTTCGCTCATGCAGTACACGCCCGGGAGGTGTTGCGCGCGGTCCTCAAACAGCCAGAGTTGCCACAAATATATTTTCGCGCTATTTATTTACAATGTCTAAGCGCATTTTATCTAATTTTTTTTCACTAATTGTGTTTCAAATACTGTTTGAACATATTTTGTATCAATAATTGTTGCATATTTGAGTATACACAGGCGCACACAAATGTTTTCAAGTACGGCAATATAATATGTCATTACAGTCTATTATATTGTATGTTCTGCTTATATTTGTATATATTTACACACACGCACACGCTATCTGCTTATATGTTTACATATTTACACACTCGCACACGCTATACACACTTTGAAGCACACTTAGAAGATTTCTAGACTGTGGTAGTCATTGAAGCAGTCGACAGCACATAATGGGATACCACACGTTTCACACCATGTTTGCACAAGCTTCCGTTTCTTGTCTCTACGTGTCGTTGTTTTACACACCAAGCAATCACGTTGGGCTATTGCACGCTTCACACCAGGTGGCAAATACTTAAGTTTGTGTGCTAGGAAGCCTTCAGTGTGAGCGAGGCGTGGAGTACCAGCATGCTGCAACAGTGGGTTTATGATGGGCCGCTGAATACCTGGGACATCTTTTGCAAACTTTCCTAATAACTGTATTGCAGCATCAAATACAAAGTCACAGAAAGTGGGCTTACGTCCAGTTCTCACAAGGTACATGTTGAAACAGTTCAGCATGCTCATGTCCACAAGATGGAAGAACACTTTTTTCGTCCACCTACATGTCTTCCGCACACACTCTGCAGTGCCAATCATCATGTCGGATTTATCAATCAACCGCATGTTGATATTATAGTCTAAAACACAGTCTGGCTTATATAGTGGTGCGTTTGTTTTATGGCTCACTTTCCCACTGTTCACCATTGTTCCATCATGAATTGTTGTCAACAAGTTCACCTCTCTTTTGTCTTTCCACCGAACTGACAGAATGTTATCACTTTTCCTTCTCTGACACTCACCAACTGCAATGTCGTTGTCAAACACAGGCATTTCCCTTCGTTGTGGCTTTACTGTACCAACCAATCCGGTTCTATTTTCTAGCAAGAACCGAGCTAGCAAGGGACTTGTATAGTAATTATCTGTGTATAAAATGTGTCCCTTGTTCATCCACGGAGCCATGATGGTCTTCACTACACTCCCCGAGAATCCATGTTCGTCGTTACCGGGAATGTCTACATCACTAGCCGAGTACAGAATCATGTGTAACACGTATCCTGTCTCACAATCACAAAGAACAAAAAATTTCAGGCCAAATCGGTTTCGTTTTGAGGGAATGTACTGTTTGAATGGAACACGTCCCTTGAAAAGTATGAGAGATTCATCAACCACCAGCTTCTGTGCTGGTACGTAAAAATCTCTGAATTTTCCAATAACATCGTTCATGTAGTGCCTCACTCGCCACAGTCTATCATCAGGTGTTCGATCCTGAACACTTCCAAAATGTAGACACCTGAGGAGTATCTGAAACCTGTCTCATGACATATATTTCCCGAATAAAGGTGTTGGTATTGTCTTGTCCTTGCTCCAATAGTCATTTATTGCATGTTTGTGACAGTGCTTCATCAACAAACAGAGTGCCAAAAACACATACATTTCCGCCACTGTGGTATTTTTCCAATGCTGCAGTCGTGAAAATTCTGTGATTTCCCTCTCAATCAGGTAAGCAGCATGCAGGTTCGTTTGGTGTACAATGTATTCCATGAGTGGTTCATCATAGAATGCTGTAAAATATTCCATCTCAGCCATGTCCTCACCTTGATTAGGGAAAAGGTTTGTAATCCCTACATCTTTATCGTCAAAGTGAGGAATATTAGGAATAAAATCGTCACCATCACTCCACTCAAGTACACCAGGCGTCCTGCGAGATGCAGAGGAAAGACGGCGAGGAAGCGATGCATACCGGCGACCAGGAGCTGAATACCGTCTGCGAGAAGCACGGCGGCTACGTGCACGTGAGGTGGGTGCACGTGAGGTGGGTGCACGTGAGGTGGGTGCACGTGAACACGAGGGTCTTGGTCCCTCATGTGGTGCCATGCGGTGGCGCTTGGCCGGGCGAGATGCTGCTGACGCGACAATTTCTCGCCCAGTTACACCACTGGTACCAGCCACAGGCTCAATAAAACTTTGATCTGAGTCACTAAACCCAGAAAAGGAGTCACCTCCCTCTGACTCGTCACCCCCAAACAGAAAATATCCACAGGAACTGTGAGGTCGTGGTAGAATTGGGGTAGAAAATGGGCGAGGAGGCATGGGAGAGCGTATAGGCCTCGCCATGGCATGGCGGTCATTCTCACTTTCACTGC
Organism: Procambarus clarkii; assembly: GCF_040958095.1. Taxonomy (NCBI): domain Eukaryota; kingdom Metazoa; phylum Arthropoda; class Malacostraca; order Decapoda; family Cambaridae; genus Procambarus; species Procambarus clarkii. Next base: position 67,384 of record NC_091188.1, on the reverse strand, counting down.
TGCTGCTACTATCACCCGACAACTGTGTATAATCCTCATCGTTGTCTGAATCGTCAAACACACTTTCTTCACCTTCAGAGAATAATTCGTGGGCTATTTGCTCTGGGGTGAAGGACTGAGTGGTGCGTGCCCGTGAGGCGTTTGACCGTGCGCTCGCCATGGTGACTCTCGCTAAACTGAGGCCTCCCATGCCATCGGATCGTGAGCTGGATTTTTTTTCAAAATGGCCGCTGTTTACTAGAGCCCCTGGGCAGCGTATGGGACCCCCAGCTACACCGCGGGCCATTCAAATCGTGCGCGGTACCCATACACTTCATATGAAGTGAAGCGCAGTTGACTGGTAAAACGATTTACACTTCATATGAAGTGATGCGCACTTTAAGGGTTAATATCAGCTTGAAGTTTTTCAATGTCCTCAGCCGAGGTAATTTTCATACTGATTTTTGTGTCATCTGCAAAGGATGATACGAAGCTGTGACTTGTATTTTTGTCTATATCTGATATGAGAATAAGGAAAAGCAGCGGTGCAAGGACTGTACCGTGAGGTACAGAGCTTTTCACTGCACTTGGACTAGATTTTATATGGTTGACAGTTACTCGCTGAGTCCTGTTTGACAGAAAACTGAGTATCCAGCGTCCTACTTTACCGGTTATTCCCATTAACTTCATTTTGTGTGCTATCACGCCATGGTCACATTTATCGAAAGCCTTTGCGAAGTCCGTGTATATCACATCAGCATTCTGTTTCTCTTCTAATGCCTCAGTGACTTTGTCGTAGTGCTCAAGTAGCTGTGAGAGGCACGATCTTCCCGCTCGAAATCCATGTTGGCCTGGGTTGTGAAGGTCATTGGTCTCCATGAAATTGGTGACCTGACTCCTAATCACTCTCTCAAATACTTTTATGATGTGCGATGTTAGTGCAACTGGTCTATAATTTTTTGCCAATGCTTTGCTCCCTCCCTTGTGTAGAGGGGCTATGTCTGCTACTTTAAGTGCATCTGGTATCTCCCCCGTGTCCAAGCTCTTCCTCCACACTATACTGAGTGCCTGTGCTACCGGCACTTTGCATTTTTTTATAAATATTGAATTCCATGAGTCTGGACCTGGGGCCGAGTGCATGGGCATGTTTTCAATTTCTTTTTCAAAATTTAGTGCGCTTGTGTTTATATCAGTTATATTTACAGGGGTTTGAATATCCCGCATAAAGAAATTGTCTGGATCTTCCACCTTCATGTTGTTTATTGGAGTGCTAAACATGTCCTCATACTGCTTTTTTAGGATTTCACTAATTTCTTTGTCATCCTCCGTGTATGAACCTTCACTTGTACGAATAGGTCCAATACTGGCAGTGGTTTTTGCTTTTGATTTCGCATATGAGAAGAAATATTTTGGATTTTTCTTTATTTCCTGAATTGCTTTCTGTTCTAACTGCCTTTCTTCAGTTTCATAAGTGTTTCAATTTCCGCTCGATTTCTTCAATCTCCCTATTTAAATTATTCCTCCTTTGATGGGAAATTCGTGTCTGCATAAGCAGTTCCGTTATTTTTTTCCTGCGTTTATAGTGTCGTCTGCGTTCTCTTTCTACGTTAGATCTTTCTGGCTTTCCTCAAAGGAACATGTTTCAGACAGACTTGATACGCTTCTGAAGTCAGTTTTTCTATTCCTTCTGTAGGACTTGTATTATTTAGAACAGTTCCCCATGGAATGTTTGTAAGTTCCCTGTTTATTATCTCCCAGTCTATCCTTTTATTATTAAAATTGAATTTACTGAATAGCCCCTCTCGCTTTATCAACGTTTTAGGTCTATTCTGAGTACTGATGGTCGTTTGCACTTCAATGAGATTGTGATCCGAGTATGTGGTATCTGATATCGTAATGTCTCTGATAATGTCTTCATTGTTCGTAAAGACCAGATCTAGAATATTTTCATTTCTCGTTGGCTCCGATATCTGCTGATTGAGTGAAAATTTGTCACAGAATCTAAGTAGTTCTCTAATCTGTGGTTGGTTAGGTCCTGATAGATTTCCTGGTATAATATTATTGTTTGCTATTTTCCACCCGAGACTAGGCAAGTTGAAGTCACCTAGGAAGATAATATCAAGTATCGGGTTCTCCAAATTATCAAGGCTATTCTCTATTTTGCTTATCTGTTCTGTGAATTCCTCAGCCGTTGCATCTGGCGGTTTGTATATTAGTATAATCAATTTATTTTCTCTATTTTTAATCCCAGTACCTCTACCACCTCATTTGTAACGTTTAGGAGCTCTGAACATACAAGGTCTTCCCTAATATACAGACCCACTCCTCCATGTGACCTAATTTTCCTATCACACCTGTATAGGTTATATCCTGGAATCCAGATCTCACTGTCCAACAATTCCCCTGCATGGGGTTTCTGTGAAAGCTCCAAATACTGCATTTGACTCCGTGAGGAGGCCATTTATGAACTGTACTTTGTTGTTTGTTCTTGTTTTCAGTCCTTGTATGTTGGCAAAGATGAATGAGGTTACTCTATTAGTGATAGTTTGAATGGGAGACTTTTTCGGCAAGTCCATTATTCGTGGACATAATGAGTTTGTTCTGACCAGTACTGATTGTTGTAGGGCAGTTTTCTGTCGTAGTTGTAGTTCCCTTTCGGTGGGTAATTGTATCTGTAATTCTGGAATGCAAGTGGATCTGGCATCCAGTTCCATACACTCTCCATGCTGCTCCTTTTGAATTCTCTGCCGGTCTGGTATAAAAAATTTATAGTTTCCTCCAAATTCATTATCCTGCTTGCCACTCTTTATGTAGCGTTCCGTGCCTTTCACGTGAAAGTGTGGGCAGCTGAGGTCATAGCATTTTCTGTCCTCCAGTGAGGTTTGGCACATGTCAGGATGGAAAAACCTACATATTGATCCAAATCGACACTCACCTTTCCTAAGCATATTTAAACATTTTTTGGGATGTTGGTAACTGCATTCTAATCCTTTCTTATTACAGCATATCTATGTCTGCATATGCCCTTTGCATAAAATTTGCATAAGTCTGTCCTTCTGTTCTGAATTGCTCTATCGGGAACCGTCGTAGTGTCTGTACCTATCGAGCTGTCAGTGCTGTCTGGTACACTTTCTAGTTTACCGTCATCTACATCCTCGCCCACTAAGTCAGAGTTTACAACTTCCTGAGTTTCAGCCTCAGTTTCATCCCTGACTATAGCCTCCGCCCCTTGTATATTAGAATTGTTGTTCCTTTCCCACTCCTTCTGGATGGCTGGTAGGCTTCCAATGAATGATGTTTTCCGATCATGCGTCATGTTATCTAGAAGGTTTTTTAGGATATTCCAAGCTGGCAGGTCATTTTTACACACACAGAGCAAGTGGCCAGCTCTTAGTGCCGTAGTGTTACTCACTCCTGTACAAGCCGAATGGAATCTAGTCTTACAGATATAACATTCCATTCCCGTTACCTTCGTCTTTAACCCTTAAACTGCGCAACGCGCCTGCAGGCTCGCGTCTGGTTTGCGCAACGCGCCTCCAGGTATTTTGATTTTTCACGTTCCATTCAAAACTGGCGCGCGGTGACGCGGGTATGGTATGGGTGGGTGGGGGCCCCAGTGATCGTCCGCCATCTTAAAAAAAAATCCCAGCATGCCCTGCGGCCGTGGGGAGCCTCAGTTTCACGGCAGCAACCATGTCTGACGCATCCTCTACGAGCTCCCGCTCCACGGTGACCCGCGGTCATGGAAAACGACTCTCTGAGGAGGAAATACGCGATATTTTGTATGATGACGGTGCTCTGGATGATGACCTGGACTATGATCCAGATAAAGACCTAACTCAGAGATCTGATACGAGTGAGGAAGAGACAGAATTGGAAGATGTGGCGAGTGTGTGGGGTACTCGTGCCTCGCCCGGCCTGCCTCGCCGCCCTGGGTCAACACCGTTATCATCACCACCATCATGTATGTCCCCAGACGCTAGTAGTTTATTCAGTGATAGTACATGTGACGAATCTTTCTCGGGCTTCAGTGACATTGGCTCCGATACGAGTAGTGTGGACGACCCGAGTACGAGCAGTGGTGGTGTTACCAGGCGGGGTTTTGCTACCTCAGCAACACGCCGCGGCAGGCGGCAGCGTGCCTCACAGCATGTGGACAACGACAGTGGCCCCTCAACATCATTTATTCGTGGTAGGTGTACAGTACGTAAATCTGCCTCAGCGCCTAGCATACCCTCACGCAGCTCCAGCAGAAGCAGCGGACGACGTAGCCGTAGTTTTGGTGCTCGTGGTGGTGTTGGCCGTGGTGTTGGCGCCAACACCAAACCCCCTGGTGTACTTGTGTGGGAGGATTGCACCACATTTGCCCCTCAAATACCAACATTTGATGATAGCGATTTTGGTGTTACACCATTATTCCCATATACTGGTGATGATATGGCACACATGGAATATTTTCAGGCATATTATGACAATGTATTCATGGCGCATCTTGTGACTGAGACAAACAGGTTCGCTCACAGCCTCATAGACGAAGGCATTTTACCTGCCTCACGGCTCACACGATGGAAGGACACGACAATTGACGAAATGTACGTGTTTCTGGCACTCACCATGATGATGAAGCACTCTGAGAAAGCTGTCATCCAGGAATATTGGAGCAAAGACAGCCTTGTTCCATCGCCTGTGTTCAACCGGTACATGTCGCGTGATAGGTATCTCTTGATTCTCAGGTGCCTGCATTTCGAGAATAATGCAAATGAGGACAGACACGACAGACTGTGGAAAGTACGGAAGATGTTCAGTGACATGAGAGGGAAGTTCAGGGATTATTTTGTACCTGGACAGAATGTGGTTATTGACGAGTCGCTTGTACTGTTCAAGGGGCGACTGGCATTCAAACAGTACATTCCATCAAAGCGGCACCGATTTGGACTGAAGTTTTTTGTGCTATGCGACTGTGAGACTGGTATTGTCTTGGACATGATATTATATTCTGGTACAGACGTCGACATACCGGCTCAAGATGAACACGGGTTCTCTGGCAGTGTTGTAAAGACCCTGATGGAACCGTTGCTGAACAAGGGGCATGTACTGTACACCGACAACTATTACACCAGCCCCTTATTGACCAGATACCTCCTTGCCCACAACACCGGCGTATGTGGCACTGTGAAGAGCCATAGGAAGGAAATGCCAGTGTTCGGTATAGCTATAGCCGTGGGCGAGTGCCAGCTGCGCAAGTGTGACAATAAGCTGTCAGTGCGGTGGAAGGACAGACGCGAGGTGAATATGCTGAGTACGATTCACACCGGTGCCATGTTGGACAGTGGGAAAGTCCACTTTCAGACACGCAACACCGTGTATAAGCCAGACTGTGTCATAGACTATAACGTGAACATGCGCCTCGTCGATAAGTGTGACATGATGCTTGGTGGAGTAGAGTGCGTGCGCAAGTCTGTGAAGTGGACTAAAAAGTTCTTCTTCCACCTGATGGATGTTGCAGTGCTCAACTGCTTCAATATGTACTTAGTAAAATCTGGCAGGAGACCGTCTATACGTACATTCAGTGCTGGTGTTGTGTCACAGCTGCTAGTAAAGTATGGCAAGGAGGGTTCTGTTGTACCGCGCGGAGTGCAAGCAACAATGCCACATGCAGCTCCAGACAGATTGAGGGGTAATGAGAACTTCGGAGTACATATGCTCGAGTATATGCCAGGCACAGCATCACGGGAGAAGGGTAAACGTGCGTGTATAGTATGCAGGAACACTACCCGCAGAGAACAGAAACGAAGATGTATCAGCACCTGGTGCGTGGAGTGCAAGGTGCCACTCTGCCCCGTTGGCTGTTTCGCAGCATATCACACACTCGCGGAGTACTGAGTGTGTTTATGGTGTGTGTATATAGTGTGTGATACTGTACAGTGTGTATATAAAGTGTAAATATAAATTTATTTGGCATGATACATTGGAAATTGTGTAGGATAAGTGAAGTTGTTTGTGATGCACGTAACACAGTGTCTACGGACAGTACCGATGTTGTACTGCGATATTACAGTGTACGTGTTCATTATACATTGGATTGGCACATAAAAACAATGAAAATGTATTGGGAAATGTGCGCAATAAATGAACAAAAATATATTCGCGGCAACTCGCGCGCCCCGCCCCGAGCGCCCCACCGCCTCTGAGAGCTTACACCACGGGCGCACGGGGAATGATGACGTCACGCCCCAACTTCCGGACCCCATAGCACCCAAAGTAAGTACAATTTCGAATTTTTTTTTACATACCCATACTCAGGGAAGGGTTTTTGACACTTTAAAAAGAAAAAATAATTTTTTCAAGAGAATTTATTTCCTGCGCACTGCGGGGGTGTCACATTTGGAGGCAACGCAGTTAAGGGGTTAAGAAGTTGTTACAGTGGCCACAAATTTGTTTATTTACTCCCATATTGCCTTGTTTTGTTGTATATATCTATATATTTATAATATTATATGTATATTGTATATTTGTAACAATATATATGTATATATATTTATATGTTTAATATTTATAATATTATATGTATACCGTATATTTGTAATAGTATGTATGTTATTTTGTTCAAACTTTATGGCAGGTACTTAGCGTAGGTAGCGAGGCTGGTCCCCCGGTCAGTACAGGTGACCTTTTGTGGCCCAGGTTGATGTCACCAGTTTCCAGTTACCCGATTTATAACCACTGATGCCGCCTCTTGCCACTATTCTATATTTCTAGTATTCTATATTTATAATATTCACTTCCAACTTATATGTTGTTGTGATACCCGTTCCACATCACTGTTCCACGAATCACCGTTCACTTTTTTTTTTTTTTCCTAATACACGCATGTACACAAAGCCTCGTTCACTGGCTCACACGTGTCTCCCGTTTATTCTCTATTTAACACAAAGTTCTATTGTTAATGACTATTTTCAATTTTCCAGCGGGTCACTATGCACTTTGTTATGTCTGTAATCAGTAATCCACGGCAGTAGTCCTAAGAATCCCGGTTAATGTCACGATTTTACCGGAGCGCGCACGGTACGTCTTCCCTCGACCTCGACCTGACTTATCTTAGCATCATCAGCAAACATGTTCATATAATTCTGTATTCCATCTGTCAGATCATTTAATCATTTATGTAGACAATAGACAATGAAAGAACTGAACCCAGTAGTACTCCACTTGTGACATTTCTCCAGTCCAATACATTGCCTCTGATTACAGCCCTCATTTTTCTATCCAAAATTTTTTCATCCATGTTATGCCGAATACACCCCCAAAAATATTAATTTAAAAAATACACTTTATACCGAATAATACTCATTTTGTACTAGCTATAATACAGTACTGTATGTATATCTTACCTTGAATGAGGACTCTTGTTGGCGTGTGGAAGACGGTGAGGAGGAGGGGAGGAGAGGTGTTAGTGTTTGGAAGGGAAGTTCCCTTCCATTATAACATCAGGCAGTGTTGACTTTTCTGGGGTACCCTCTCACCCTACATTTTGCTTGGATACCACTAGGACCTGCTTGTGGCGCACTGCTTGTTTTTCTCACTAAAAACCTGTCTGGCAACACTTGTTTTTCTCTACATTCTAACACTTGTCTGAAGTGAGGCATCACATTGTCATTAAAAAGGTTAACACAACAGTCTGCTACAGCTTGATTTGGGTGACACTTTTCAGCCAAACTTTGCAATTTTTCCCATACTGCACACATTTTAATAAATGAGGAAGGGACATCCTCTACTCTACATCAACAACCCGTGTACCATTTTCATGTTTACGAATGATCTCTTGTTTTTCCTCTATGGCCATCCTCACATGTGTTTTCTTAGGATGTATCTTACCACTGACTTTCTTGGGACCCAAGACATGAGATATGATAATTACTTTTATGTTCAAAAAACAAAAAAGCACAAAAATTAATGAAAGTCTTTACAAGCACAATTGTCACTAAGCGGGCGGCTCTGGTTAACTGAAGGAGGGGAAGGGGGGGGGGAGATGGCCAGCCGTGCCACCATGTACCACGCGATGGGTCGACCCATACTCATATCACCAAAGTCGCTAGTTGAGGTAAAGGTCGTAAGTGGAGTCGTATTTTCCAACGAAATATACGCCGTAACTCAAAAAATCCTTAAGTAGGGGCAGTTGTAAGTCAAGGTGCCACTGTATATGTATAATAGTATATACTTATATGTATTATGTATAAGTGTTATAAATACACAGAAGTAAAGAATAACATTATAAATGTTATAAATGGTAGCAGGCTGTGTATTTATAACACTTATATAACACCACCCACCTGGCTATCACCACTGATACTGCCACCAAGCGAGTTGATATAAATTATAACTTTAGGTTACTTAATGCTTGTATTTTCTTAGGAGGCCTGGTCGACGACCGGGCCGCGGGGACGCTAAGCCCCGGAAGCACCTCAAGGTAACCACCCCATTCGCCTTTGATGAACATAAGTACAGTACTTTACAGTGACCGGCGGCGAAGGATAACGGCCATGGGAAAGTTAAAGATGAGAGTTAAGGATGCCACAGGAAGGGGAAGAGGAGAACATGGTCGACTCTCACTATTCACTGGCAACTCTCTATGAATGAATAACAGAAAGGAATGGACACACCAGTTGGACAGTTTAGTATTATATATTTATTTATTTAGTCAATATAAAAATTCTATTCTATCTTCCCTATCAAGGCAATAGAAATATCAACTCTTGTGATGTTTAGAACATAAGGGACCCGTATTCACTCAAGATACAGCTGTGATGAAGCTTCTGTGTAGGTACCAGATCATCAGTTTCCCTTCCCCTGTGGTACCCAACACTAGACCCCAGACTCCTGTCTTGAGACACAGTACACACTCTTCCTCTCTTGTAACAAGCTTTTATACCCACCAATCCACAATTTTCCGTTGAATTAATGAACTTGAATCTGGTAACAAGGGATAGCCTTCCAACCTTTGAAACTACCTGAGGTAAGGTTTCTGTGACCTTAACTCATCTCCCTGTGAAAGTCTAATAAGTCAGGTACTCCCCCCCTCCCCCAGTCTCTACTCATGTCACTTCAACAACTGTTACAGTACTTAATCAGTGTGAAATCAGAACGCTTACGAGACTCCCCGCCAGAAAAGCATCATAAAGCAGAAGAAAAGCCTAGGAGAGTATTAAAGAGTTGATAGAATTTACTGTACAATTAATTTTACCAACCTTTGCAGATATATGAAATAAGTTTGCTGCACTGCATAAACTTACCACATAATCCCGTCTCTTCAAGTGAGTTTCAATGTGACGTTTAAGCTTGTACCATGTATAAAATGCCCAGTCACAGCTTTCATAGCTACATTTATACGGCCGGATTCCATTATGGCTCAGCAAATGAACCTACAGGAGAAAGAAATTCAAGATTATTTAAATAGGTGTAGTAAATATAGAGTATAAGAAGTTTCATGTTTTCTTGTGCTACATTGCTCAATACAAGATTAATAACCAAGAAGTGTACAGTTATTTGAATATGCATGTAAATGATTAGTACATAAATGTGAAAGTCTGCATGGAATAAACCAGCACTGAATGTAATGAAATGCCAATTTCTGGGTGAGCCCTGGTGGCTCGTCCCAACTCCGAAGCCCTCAGATGCTTTGGAGCCGGAAGCAAAGGGGGAGGAGGGGAGGACCAGAATGACCCACAGCAGGGGAAGACCAAGGGGGTGCGGACAGAACAAGGCCGAAGCGACCAACAGCAACCAACCGAGCACGTAGCAACCTATACCTATCTTGAGACAATATCTTGAGACGATTTTGGAGCTTTAGTCTCCCCGCAGCCTGGTCCTCGACCAGGCCTCCACCCTCCGGAAGCAGCCCGTGACAGCTGACTAACTCCCAGGTACCTATTTACTGCTAGGTAACAGGGGCATCAGGGTGAAAGAAACTCTGCCCATCATTTCTTGCCGGTGCCCGGGATCAAACCTAGGACCACAGGATCACGCGTCCCGTGTTCTGTCCGCTCAGTCACCTAGCATGCAACGCCTGAGTCATTTGTACCCGAATAATGTCATCAGAGGATTGGGTGAATTGAGTCACAAACGAGCAACAATGCTCATAGGACTCCGGGTCGAAGGTCTCACAAACCCAACAGGCAGCATGACGGAGGCAAAACCAATAAGTGTCACCCTGAGACAAGGGGACAGAGCAATCCTCAAACTCGCACAAGGCAAGAGGGGACCCAGCGGTCGCATCCCTCGGACCCTGTGCGCCCTCGCAGGGTTTCCCAGGGCCCTTAGACTGGTATCGGTAAGGGTAAGCCCAGGCAGGGTACCGCTATCCGGCGCCCAAGTCTACCAAACAAACTTCTAAAACTGAACATAGAGGACGTGTCCACTCATGGGGGCCAAGCAGGGAGTACCACCGAACACTGGAGATCAAGATCCTAATATAACGGTGGGCAAGAGACACAAAGGCAGACCCCCCCTACCACACACAAAAAAAAATGAAAAGAAAAATCCCACAAGAGGACAATGTACCCAGAAGGAACAGAGCCGGCTGCTGTTATAGGGAAAAACTAGCTGCGCAGTACGCCACACCCTTACCAGTGCAAAACCTACCACTTACCCCACGGTAAACAAGGGAGGAAACCCCCCAACACACTCGGGACGGTCCATCCCAAGCAGCAAAAGACCAACAAAGGTAGACCCTAAGGTGACTTGTGGAAGATAACCCTAAGCTCCAAGGGAGGTACTTACAGGGCACTCAGGTAAGGGAACCCTAAGCACATTCAGCCCCAGATACTCCCAGCTCGCATGCCAGTGAAAGAGCAGTACTGGATACAAGGCAGAGCACAACATAGAGAGAAACTCGAGCTGGAGCCATACGATCGTGCTACAATCACATCGGCCGAGAACTGAAGGGTGGATCGCTGGCGCGGTGGATCTGGGGCTCCCCCTTCCCCTTCCCGGGAGGGGGTAGCTGCCCAGACATGCGGCACAGCTAGTGTGACATCATGCTAATTTTCATTTTGGGAGTTCTGTCTGCTCGTTAGACTATTTTCATTGTTTCAACCAGAATAGGGGTTTGTTTTGAGGCACTTATTTTTCTGGGTGCCTGGCCCGATCGATGGCAGACATAGAATGCTTCAAATCCCATGTGCATTTCTATAGGCCATTGCTCCTCATGCCTTTCTGAGGGGGGCCAGGTTCTGGCTTGTGGTCCCCGGTAGGCCTAGAACTCCATTCACACTGACTGATGCCAAAGTCTAATGATGTACAAATCAGCCTGAATAGCTCTGGGAAGCCGAAGGGGCTCCCCCAGAAAATCCCAGAATGTCCTAGGGTTGCTGGCTGGCTTAGTACTGAGTGAGCAATCATGGGTAGTACACGCGCCTCTGGCTCCCAAACACCTGTCCGATGCAGTGTTGAAAGATAGCTCACAGTGAAATTCAGACCTTATCGTTTAATCCAGTAGTAGCTGAGCACCATCCATGCTCACCCCCATGTTATCTCCAATTTTTATAGATAATACACAGATGAATTGTTTTCTGGGTTCAGTGATGATGCATTTGATACATGTTGCATAGATGAACAGTGTTAGTTGCTTCCATGGTGGTGTTTTCCATAGATCTTTTCAAGAATGGCTGAACCTCTTCCAGAATGGCTGAACCTCTTCCAGAATGGCTGAACCTTTTCCAGAATGACTGAATCTCTTCCAGAATACCATACAAAGCGATCATTTCAAGACGACCTTACAAATTTATCTTTTCCTATAACCTTTTCAAGATTACCTTACACTTCACAACCTTGGTGACATACCACCTACAGGTACAAGTCAAGGGTGAACATGAGCGCGATATTTGCAAGCACACAGAACAAAGAAATGGGAAGAAAAAATCTGTTTGTACCTGGTGCATCGAGAGCGAAGTTGCGCCATGTACTGTGTGACTGCTTCATTGATTATTACTCGCTCCAAAGTACTGAGTGTATAATATATTGCGTTACTGTGTGAAACTGTACATATTGTAATTTTAGTGAATTTTGAACAAGTACTTTTGCCACGTAATCACTTCAGTAATATTTGTAAGATTTGTGTGGTCTATTTTCTTCCATTACACATTCAATAACATGGCATTTATTCACACTGAATTCCATTTGCCACTTGACGCTCCAAGCAGTTATTTTATCTAGATTAGTTTGAAGGGCACTACAATCGTCTGCATCTCCTATCTTTCCCAGTATCTTAGCATCATTCGCAAACATGTTCATATAATTCTGTATTACTTCTGGTAGATAAATTATGTAGACAAACATTAGTGGTGCAAGAACTGAACCCTGTGGTACTCTGCTAGTGACATTCCTCCAGTAAGATACATTCTCTCTGATTACTGCCCTCATCTGTCAGTTAAAAAAAAAAATTCATCCATGTCAGAAGTCTCCCTGTCACCCCTCCAGCATGTTCCAGTTTCCAGAACAGCCAATTGTGTGGGATTCTATCAATAGTCTGTTTTTTTGGTCCAGACAGACACATTCAACCCAACCACCTCTTTCCTGTAGACTCTCTGTGGCTCTATCATAAAAACTAAGATGATTTGTTACACAGGATCTTCCTGTTCAAATACTGTCCGTCCATTATTATGTCATTACTCTCTAGGTGTTTAACCAATTTGGCTTTAATTTTTTCTAGTGTTTTGACTACCACACTTGTTTATGAAATGGGTCTTTAATTTAGAGGTTCCTCTTGACTACCATTTGTATAGATTGGTACAATGTTTGCCTTTTTTTCATAAATATGCTAAGATTCCTGTGCACAAGGATGTCTGGAATATTAATTGGAATGGAGTGCTCAGTTCAGTTGAACATTCTTGCAGCACCCAAGGTGAAACTCCATCAGGTCTAACCACTGTATTTCTTCTTAGCCCCATGAGTAATTTCTTCACTTCGTCTCGAGATACATCTATGTATTTATTCTATGGCTTGCTCTGGAATTGGTATTTAATCCTCATTTTGTACACACACACACTTTGGAACTGTTCATTTAGCATTTCACACGTTTCTTTTTCATTCTCAGTAGTCCTGTTCTCTGTTCTCAATCTGTAGATTTTATCCTTTACATGTAGCTTGCTTTTAATAAATTTATAGAAAAAGCCTAGATCTGTTTTACATTTGTCCGCTAGACCTTTCTCAAGATAACCTCTCTTCTCATCGCTGTGTAATTGTTTCTTGCTTGCTTATATTGCTGGTATGTTTGCAGGTTAGACCTCTTCCAATATTGAATCCATTTTCTTGTCTTATCCTCTCTGGCCCCTCTCAATTTCTGTTGAACCAATCCTGTTTCCTGGTTCTGCAATTCTGTTTTGGTACGAATGTTTGTGTTTCTTCATTGTATATTTTGCAAAATTTGGTATACATCTCAACTACTTCCTTGCCTAGTAACATCTAATTAGACTTGTTTAAATGATTATTAAATGAATCCAATTAGAGTCATCAATAAATTTCTAAGTTCCTCATAGTGTCCTCTCTTAAAATCGAGTTTATCAGCCGTTTCAATATCCCCATTCTCTTCTAGATTATATCACAAAGCATATTTAATTACCAACAGGATATGATCACTCTTTCCTAAGGGAGGAAGGTACTGGATGTCAAACATCTCTTCCTCTCTCCTGGCGAATATTAGAGCCAGTATTGATGGAACATCTCCGTCCCTCCTCATAGCTTGTTTAACATGTTGAAACATGAATGTCTTCTGAATGAGGTTTACAAATCTGCCTGTCCAAATGTCCCCAGTTCTTGCTTCGTAGGCCTCCCAGTCTATTGACGCGAGAGAAAATATGCTACAGGGTGATATCAGCCTGTACATCAATGACACACTCATCTGCAATGAGCTGCTAAACACCACAAATGATATGGTGGAAGTGCTGATAATAAAAACAGAAGTTCTAAATGTTCTTATTATCCATGTATACAAGTCACCTGAGGCATATCCTAAGTAGTTTAAAGACATACTAATGAAAATAGAATACTGAAAATAAAACCTCACAATCCCAGCCCCAAACATCCCCTTGCTTGGGGACTTCAACCTGCAGCACCTAAAAGTAATGTGGCAAATACAACTATATCTGGGAAAATCCCAGGAAGTAGTCTTTTACTCCTGGTACCAGTCATGTGGTAATCTTACCTCTAAACAGTTCTCACTATCATAACTTGGAATCAAGTAAATTGCATGTATTATGATTCTGAAATGAACTGGCAGTTAACTTGAATGCAAAGGACTACGTAACTTTCATTAGGAATTTCTGGATAGTGATCAACACTAATTTGGCCATTATTAAATTGATGCACATCCAACTGTGAACTCCTGGAGCAGAATGATGCTTTGGAAGTAATTACCAAAAGGCACCAAGCTGGGAAGACTATATAGCATCAATGATGCTTTGGAGTTACAGGTTACTTGGCAATCGTTTCCCTTTGTCCAACAGTCCGGTAAATGAATAGGCCAATAGTAAGTAAGCACAGATGCCTATACATTTCCCATAGTAATCCAGTACACAAGTCATCTAGGTCTATGATGTAATGAAAAAGTACCCATGGAGGTTGGAGACCTGACTTCCAACTGACCATGTAAAATGACACTTCTTGCTTTGGTGCATAAAAAATTACCCTGACTCACTCACTCAAATACAGGGAACCTGCAAGGAGGGTGACACAAAACACAAACATGAAGCAGAAAATGGAACAAAAACCGTAATGGCCTACACAAAAGAAATGATTCAAGGATCATCAACACTCATCTGAAAGCGTGAATTTGAATGCAGCCCAGCAAAGAGGTGCGACTTTAGTTTGGGCAAGTGAATAGGGTGGTTAACTGGCAAGAACTCAGGGTGACCCAAGCTACCATTTAGTACTGGTAAACACCCAGGTCAAGATGTACTTAACAGCATATCATAGCTGAGGTGCTTACTTAGCAGCAACAATTCTTTGCCTTCTTTCCCTCAGGGTTACTAATGTACTTTAAGCAGAAGCTAATCTCTGATTCAACAAGCTCCCTTTGACTCTCAGAGAGCCAGATTCAGGTTTTGAACCCCTGGTATCATCAACTGGGTCTTGAAGACCCAAAGTAATTACCTAAGGTTTGGCAGCCCCACTGCTATATCTCGGGTAACTATTTAAGGGGCCCTCTCAAAAATATTTCAGTCTTCATAATATTAATAGTATACTTACAAAACTATTTAAAGCAACTACCTTAAGAGAAGAAAGTTTTGGAAAATGCTTGCAGCAGCCTTTGATGGGACAAAGCCAATGCTTGCCACCTTGTGGTGAAGGTTCGCACTGCAGGGAATCAATGTGAATACCAAGTTCCTCAAAGGCCTTGTTGGCAACCTCATCTGAAACTGCAAGCAGAGTAAACTAACCATCATATTAAATATAAAATTATTAAAAACTATACCTATAAAAATGGTACAGTATATCTGAAACCTGATAACCCATCCAGGACTGTATTTTTCAACTGTACAGTACCAACAAAAATAAGGTGTTGAATGTAATGAAACACCTCGTTCTGAAGGGCTATATGGAGTAGGATATGAACCAAACACCAGCCAGAGTGGTCCACAAAAGTGAACGACAGTGTTTCCATGATTTTCATTCACTGATCTGTGGCACATGTATCTTTGTAGATTCATTGAAAGGCTGAAGCGTGAATAGCTAGCTAATGTATTGAAATCTTGTATACATTTTCTGTAATGAAACAAGAGGAGTGAGGGTGGACAGATAAAGGAATACTGTACTGTAAATTCACTTTCGTTTGTGTCGTCATAGTTCAGTGACCCATGACTTTGAAAGTTTCATATTAATAAATCATTTTTAAAACCGGTGTTTTAATAGCTTTATTATCCTAATTAAACTAAACTAAATAAAACCAAAAAGATACTGTAATATGATACACATCTGCTATTTAAGAAATTATTCATGTTTTTGGCACAAGAACTCCAGCGCAAGTGAACGGGTTTAATCCGTGTGCACACAGCACCATGCGTGTTTCGTTCAATTTTGTTGTCATAGTTCAGTGACCTACGGCTTCGAAATAATAAAATTAATAAATCAGTTCTAAAATAAGTATTTTTATAGCTCTTATTATCGTAATAATGTTGCTAAGCTAAATACAGTGGTACCTCGGTTTACGAACGCCCCTGTTTACGAACTTTTCGGGCTACGAGCCCGATTTGTTCAGAAAATTTGAAATGGGATACGAACTTTACCCCGGGATACGAGTTTGTTCATACATGTACGGCCGACCTAGCGCGTGGTGGCACAGCGATTGTGTCTCAGTTTACCAGTGCCTCGCGCCCAGTGACTAGCCCGTCTGAATTTTTCGCAAGGATTTACTGTTTCTTTTCGGATATTTTGCTATTTGAGCATAAAATTTGTTATTACTGTATATATCTCTCCATGGGTCCCAAGAAAGCCAGTGGTAAGGTTCAAGGCGAGAAATCACATGTGAGAATGACCATAGAGGAAAAACAAGAGATCATTCGTAAGCATGAAAATGGTACTCGAGTTGTTGAACTAGCTAGAATGAGTGCAGAAGAGAATGAGGCAGAAGAGAATGTCCCTGCCTCAACAATTAGTTAGTGGTGTAAGATGTGGGAAGAAATGCAAACTTTTATTGAAACGACTCACCCAGAGAAAGCTGTAGTAGGCCGTTGCATTAATCTTTTTAATGACAATGTGATGCCTCACTACAGACAAATGTTGCGAAGAACGTAAAAACAATCTTCAATGGAACATTTCCTTGTGAGATAATCAAGCATTGAGCCAGGACCTAGTGGAATGCAGGCAAAACATGCCAGAGAGTGCACTCCAGAGAAATCTTCACTGCCTGATGTTATTCAGGCATTCCTGATTCAGTAGGTACCTAGTGCCATTAGCTTTGTCGGTGAGTGACGTGTTTGTCCGCAAGTGGAAGAATAATTGTAAAATTTACCATTTTTTTTACTACAGCTGTATTGTTATACAACAAGATGTCTCAGTAGCTTGCTAATAGTGCCTTATTAGTGCCAAAAAATTAGTCAGTATTTTGCAAGAACTTTAAGCAGTAGCAGAAAATCAACAAGCACAGCAGTACCCAGCACAAGCACAGCAGTACCCAGCACGAGCACAGCAGTACCCAGCACGAGCACAGCCGTACACAGCACCAGTAAAACAGCAGTCGAATCAAACAGAGCAGCAGCGAGCACCAGCAAAGCTGATGCAAACATCTAAGAACATCGTGTGTGGAGTGAACAGTTAGAATAAGTATTAAATTTAAGTACATAGTCTTAGTGTTAATATGAAGGATGCAGTACAGTAATTTTAGTGTAAAATAGTTTTCATAAACTGTATTGTGGTACTCAACATACATCAGAACTACTTATCAATACAGTGCTAATGGCATAATACAGTACAGTACATATTTACTGTACAGCATTCACAACTCCATAAGAATTCAAGATGGACATTAACTCCAACAATAAGGTAAACAACAACTGTAACAGTATTTTTTAGCAGAGTAGTAATATAAATATACACACACACACAACAACCGATGGCTGGAAAGGCAGGATCCAAGAGCCAATGCTCGATCCTGCAAGCACAAATAGGTGAGTATACACACACACACACACATGCCTTCAGCCGAACAAGTCTATGTGGGAGGGGACGAGGACAGGTTGACTAGTTTTTATATATGTTTATGTATAATAATATATATTATAATATGATAATGCATTTTTATTGTTTACAAGAAAAAACCCAGCATTGAATGTAATGAAATGCCATTTTCTGGGGAAGTCCCAAGGCTCCCCAGAGCTATCCAGGCTGGTAGGGATAGTCCTAACTTTTGGCATCAGTCAATGTGGGTGGAGTTCTGGGCCTACCAGGGACCACAGCCAGACCCTGGCCCCTTCAGAGAGGCATGAGGAGCAATGGCCAATAGAAATGCACATGTGATTTTGGAGCATTCTATATCTGCCATCGATCGGGACAGGCACCCAGAAAGGCAAGCGCCTCAAAACAAACCCCTATTCTGGCGGTACCATTGCGGCTTACCATTGCGGTAAGCAATAGCCGCCCGCACCTCAACCGGAGAGATGCGGGAAGCCGAAAACCTCCAGAAGGACGGAACCGAATCCGGGGAGGACCCAAACCCAAATCCATGTTGTACGCAGAGGGGAAAGGAAAACCCCCACTCTTTGTAACAGCAAACCCCGCTCGGAGGGTTGGAAAACCCAGGCAGGGTCCAACAGGGCCCAAGGCCCTCAAGTCAGCTCCTCCCCAACCCTGGGAACCTCCACGTCAGGCCCCGGCCTCACAGGAAAAAGCCAGGGCAGCCGGAATAGCAGGAAGAGGGTGGACCCACTGGTCAGACCCCGGAGCTACGACTGGAGGAACTGACTTGAATGCCTCTGCAGCTACCCCTTGAAGGAGGAACTGATTTGAATACTCCAAAACTGCCTGAGTCTCAGAAACCTCTAAACCCTGCCCCGAGGAGCCGGAAGCAGGAGGAAGGGGGATGGGGGGGGGGGGAACCGAATAGACCACAGCAGGGAAAGAACGAGGTCGAAGTGACCAACACCCCCCCCCCCCCAAGTCCGGGTTCCTAAACAAAACGGAGCAGCCTCGGGGCATATGGGGAAGCAACCAGCCTAAACCTATTCTGAAATGCGTGAGGTGCCTGCACCCGAATATTATCATCATCAGATTGGGTAAACCGAGTCACATACAAGCAACAAAGCTTGCAGGACTCTGGGTCGAATGTGTCACCGACCCAACAGGCAGCATGACAAAGGCAAAAACAATGGATCTCGACCTGAGACAAGGGGACAGAGCAACCCCTCAGACTTGCAAAAAGTGAGAGAAGACTCAGGGGGTTACATTCATTGGAATGTGACCCCTGAGCCCCCCTGCAGGGTTTCCCAGGGCACCTAGACTGGGTCTGCTAAGGGTTATCCCAGGCAGGGTACTGCTAACCGGCGCCCAAGCTACCAACCAACACTGCTAAAGCTGAACCCTCGGGACATGTCCACTGACAAGGGAGAAGCAGGGGGTACTACCAACACAAACAACCCTAATATATAGGGGAAGGGACACCAAGGCAGACCCCCCAGCCAGGCAAAAAGGAAAGAAAAACCTCGCAAGAGAACAGCGTACCTAGAGGGAACAGAGCCGGCCGCTATTATAGGTGAAAACTAGCTACGCAGTATCCCACGCCCCTACCAGTGCAAAAACTACCACTTACCCCAAGGCAAACAAGGGAGGAATCCCCCAAAACACTCGGGGCAGTCAATTGCCAAGCAGCGAAAGACCAACAGAGGTAGACCCAAGGTGACTTTAGGAAGGTAACACTAAGGCCCTAGGGCAGTACTTACAGGGCACTTAGGGAAAGGAGCTCTAAGTGCATGCAGCCCGAGTACCTGTGAATATTACTCCCAGCTCGCACACCCCCGAAGAGAAGCACTGAACCCAGACACAGCACAAAGAGAATCTGGAACCGGAGCCACAACGACTAAGCCTAATCCCATCAGCCGAAGAACTCGAGGTGTGGATCGCCGGCGCGAGGGTCTAGGGCTCCCCCCTTCCCCCTCCTGGAGAGGGTTGGGACCTCCCCCTTTCCCCCTCCTGGGGAGGGGGGGGGGAAGCTGTGCAGACATGCGGCACAGTTCGTAATTACCTAAGTGTAGTTACAGGATGAGAGCTACGCTCGTGGTGTCCAGTCTTCCCAGCATTCTGTCATATAACGCTTTGAAACTACTGACGGTCTTGGCCTCCACTACCTTCTCACCTAACTTGTTCCAACTGTCTACCACTCTGTTTGCGAAAGTGAATTTTCTTATATTTCTTTGGCATCTGTGTTTAGCTAGTTTAAATCTATGACCTCTTGTTCTTAAAGTTCCAGGTCTCAGGAAATCTTCCCTATCGATTTTATCAATTCCTGTTACTATTTTGTATGTAGTGATCATATCACCTCTTTTTCTTCTGTCTTCTAGTTTTGGCATATTTAATGCCTCTAACCTCTCCTCGTAGCTCTTGCCCTTCAGTTCTGGGAGCCACTTAGTAGCATGTCTTTGCACCTTTTCCAGTTTGTTGATGTGCTTCTTAAGATATGGGCACCACACAACCGCTGCATATTCTAGCTTTGGCCTAACAAAAGTCGTGAACAATTTCTTTAGTATATCGCCATCCATGTATTTAACACTTTAGTGCGCGCGGCACTCGCTGAAAAAAAAAGCGGGTTGTGCGCGCGGCGTTCTGGGCGCTCAAGCGTAAACACAAAAAAGTTTTATAATCTTTTCACGCTCCTAACATCAATTCTCGAGCTACGTTTTTCATTTTGGTATCAATGCGTTGGCAATAAAATTCTCTACAAGATCATATGCATAAAATGTCACCCAAGCATTTGCTATCCCACCATGAAGTAAATAAACACGAAGATGACTAGCCGTGACACCCAAACAGGAAGTAAATGTTCATACTCTTTCGTTTGTTGCCAGCCTCACAGTCATCCTACAGTGCTTATTTTGATATCACTAAACTCGCAATAAAATTCCCCACCCAGACATATGCCTATCAATGTCTAATTATGTTCCGCACGAGTGTGGGAACTGGGCGAAGCGTTAGCCGTGATTTCAGCAGCGACGACACTGTTGTGATGCAGCGCTTTGAAAGTTTATACTTATTTCACTGTTGTGACATTATTTCTCGAGCTACGTATTTCATTTTTATAGCAATGTGTTCGCAATAGAAAGTTTTATATATAACATAGAAAGTTCTATAAGAACATGGGTAGAATTGGCCAACAGAGCGTCAAATAAATTTGCGGCGAATAAAATCTTACGCGTGTTTGTACCCATGAGCGTAAAAAGTTTTTACTTTGCTCATGTATTTTCAAGTTTATACTTGTTTCACACCATTTTTTTTGTTTGTATAGTGTTCGGAATAAAATTATCTACAGACATATGCATATAAATGTAGAATCATGATCGCGGCCAACACAAGAGTGTGTGGAGTGGGCGATTACCCTCGTTGTGTCACCAAATCAATAGTCTCTCCTCTAAGTTACAATACATTGCCGTTTTCTCTAATAGGCACTGTGCCTATTAGAGAAAACGAAAATTTAATGGCAAATATATTCATACAAACCCCAAGTCGATCGAGTAGTAAATACCCACTATAACACGGTTCCGTAAATTTACGTCGTGATCCGACAAGCGCTTATCTAAACCGCCCGTAATTCCAAGTGGAAAATCCAGGATAGTGTTAATTAACAGATTTCTCACATAATATATAGGTTGTGTGGGGTCTATGTTCTCCTATTCCACATTCCATAACATGGCATTTATTAACATTAAATTCCATTTGCCAAGTGGTGCTCCATATACTTATTTTGTCCAGGTCATCTTGAAGGGCATGACAATCATCTAAGTTTCTTATCCTTTCTATTATCTTAGCATCATCAGCAAACATGTTCATATAATTCTGTATACCAACTGGTAAATCATTTATGTAGACAATAAACATCACTGATGCAAGAACTGAACCCTGTGGTAGATTGACCAGATTGGGAGATAATTTTACCGGGGACCATGGCCAGAACCTGGGCCCCCTCAGAGAGGCATGACCAATGGCCTCGTGTGATGTCATGCTTGTTTGCTTGTTTTCCCTTGGGGGAGTTTTGTCCACTCATTTCCTTTTCGTTGATTTCAACAAAATAGGGGTTTGTTTTGAGATGCTTACCTTTCTGGGTGCCTGTCCTGGTCGATGGCAGATACAGAATGCTCCAAAATCACATGTGCATTTCTATAGGCCATTGGTCATGCCTCTCTGAGGGGGCCCAGGTTCTGGCCATGGTCCCCGGTAAAATTATCTCCCAATCCGGTCAAAATGTCCACGAAAGCCGGACTAGCTGATGTTTAGCCGGATAAGAAATCTAGAGCCAGTTAACTTACTGCCAATGTTACCCAATCCGGAGAGTAAGCCAGACAAGCGGCAAATTGTCCGGATCAGAAAGCCAGGCATCAGGCCGCACCGTATTAATCCTGTATGGCTGTTGCTCTAGGCGCGTGGTGTAGGGGGTGGGGTGGGTGGGTGGTGTCGGGAGAGAGGGCGAGCAATGTACGAGTCAAATGAGTAAAAATGAGAGGTGCCAGATCAACCCGAAAGGGAGACAACAGAAGAGGTAAGCATGTTGCCCCACGATAAAACTGAACCAAGCCCTGAACCCAGAGGAATAGGAATGTGCCAATACTCGTCCCTGAAGTCCAGGGAAGCATCCAAGCAGCCGGATAAGTTTCTCCAGACACACTATTGAATATTATTACCAGAAAACTAATCAAAAACATTAGAGTAAATATGTAAAAAATATATTGGCGGCATCTCCCGCCTCACAGCTGGATTGGTGCAACCCTCCCAGAGCGCTTCCTAGATGAATGCTCATGAATCATGATGTCATTGTGAAACTTCTAGGCTTCATCATGACCAAAGTAAGCCACATACACAATTTTTTATTAAGCTGTATTTCTATGATCAGGGAATGTATTTTAACAATTAGTGAGAGCAGGATCAAGTGGTGGGGGATGGGGTGAGGATATCCATAAAACCAATGAACCCGCAGGGAATTTCCAAGGCCTGAAAGGTAAACCAAGCAGAACACCCAGGCACTGGGAATGAATGCTATGCTAGACCTAAAAGTAAGTCTACACAGCCTGGGTTTCATGGTTGTGAAAGCCATCCTCGGTGCACTGAAGGGAACCCACCAACCACCAGTGCACTCCACCAGTCAAAGTTGCACCCAACCAGAGTCAAGACAGCAAAGTCACAAGACCCCCCCCACCTTACTCACAATGAGAGGCCACCACAAGCGAAAAGGACCTCTAACAGAGCTAACTTCCAAACACTCCAGAGTTTAATTCTGATAATGCAAGATAATTCTGGCAATGCAAGGGCAGCATTAGGGAGCACACAGGGAAGCTAAATCTGAGGACATGCAGCTCCAAGCACTCTATAAACCAGGCTCATGTTATGCACCAGTCGTACAGGAAAAGCCACCAAAGGCAAATACCCAAAACCACTTAGCTGAACAGAACACACTTAGCCCACACACAGAACAGTGGCACCCTGGGAACCACTACAGCAGTCAGATGATCTCAATTCCATCGGCTTAAGAACCGACTGTTCAGACTTTTGGAGGTGGCAATAGAGGTGGCCCTCTACCCCATAACAAGTAGGGGAATGGGGCGAACGAGCTCATGCTAATTTCAAGAGATTCAATAGTTTGTTTACATAGTTGGGAGAGTTCATTAGGCAGGTTGTAAGGCTTTGATCTCCTTTGAATACAGCATTTTTTTTTATGCATTGACTCTCTGGATATCTTCCCCAGTGAGATGGCAAAATGTTACTGCTCCCTGTACCTCTGTGAGGGGAGGGGCCAGGTTCTAGCTTTCTAGCTCTGGTCCCTAGTAGGCCTACAAACTCCATGGCTGATGCGACCTGGTAGATGGGAACCATCTAAAGTGTATAGCTTCAGGAAGGCACATGGGGGTGTTCCCCAGAAACACACATTTAGGCATAACCTTGCAACAACTCACCTGTGCACATCTCAGGGTTCTCCTCATTGAGGTCATCATCACTCTGCACATTGGTAGAAGAAGGTGAATGAGATGAGGTTTGTAGTAGGTCAGCAGGAACCAACGAGGAAGCAGATAATGAGTCGAGGACAGATGGCACCGAGACCATTGTTGGTGGAGCTCCTGGACGCAGCGACACCCCAACACCTTCATTCTTAACTGCTCATGGGAAAATATTTATAATTACTGTAATAAGAAATTTGTTTGATTTTATTTATATTACTGTATCAATATACATATACATTACATCTATATCTACAAAATAGAATGACTGTTCAAAGTAAGAGGCCAGATGCAGTTAGCTTCATTGCACTTTCAAACGTGAAAAAAGTAATTACATAAGTGTAATTACAGGATGAGAGCTACACTCGTGGTGTCTCGTATTCCCAGCATTCGATCATATTAACACTTTCGCGCTTTCCGCAAAGGTCACTCAGCCAACCGAATGTGCGCGCAGCGTTTTTATCGCTTAAGCGTAAAAACAAAAATGTGTATACTCTTTTTACTCTTCTGACCTTAGTTCTCATGCTACGTATTTCATTTTGGTACCAACGTGTTCGCAATAAAATTCTCTAGAAGAACATCAGTAAAAAAAGTCACGAAACGTATAGGGATACCAGCACCAAATAAATAACTACGAAGATGACTCGCCGTGAGCGCCCATCAGCAACAAAATGTTTTTACTCTTGGGATTGTAATCACCTCCACACTTATTCTACAGCGTTACTTTTGGTATCAATGGACTCGCAATGAAATTCCCAACACGGTGATATGAATATAAGCGTAGAATAATGATGCGGCTCGCCCGCAAGAGTGTGGGAAGTGGTGAAATTGTTACCCGGTATCGGTGACGGGACGACGCACGGCGCTTTGAAAGTTTATACTTATTTCACTCTCATGACATTAATTTTCTATGTACGTCATTCATTTTTGTGTCAATGTGTTCGCAATAGAATGTTCTATGTGCCCATAGGTAAAAAATATCAACAAAGCGTAAGTTAGAATAGCGCCAAATATAAAACAACGCTGGAACATATCAGTGAGCGTCAAACACACACGAAATGTTTTTACTTTTGTTATGTTTGTCAAGTTTATACTTGTTGCACACAGTTATTTTTGGTTGTATATTGATCGGAATAAAATTCCCTAAACAGACATATGCATATAATACATGATATGGGGGAAGCATTACCAGTATAAACGGCTAAAGTCACCCACCTGCAACCCGTTTGGGACAAAATACCATTTGATCGAAGTTATCCACACCTTTCATGAACTTATTGTACCATGCAGCCTAGTGGTGAGAAAGAGAGCCTCATAGCGCGCAGTATGAAACAAACCCAAAGTAAATCGGATAAAAATTGAATTTTATACAAATATTTTAAAAGAGGACTCAACTTTATGTCCACTATGCGTTAGCGTTAGACGAAACGGGACGCGCCGGCGCGTCCAGATAGCGCGAAAGTGTTAAGCTTTGAAAACTACTGACGGTTTTGGACATTGGTTCCAATCGTCTACCATTGTGTTTGCGAAAGTGAATTTTCTTATATATTTTTGGCAGATTTGTTTAGCTAGCTGTCCTTCAGTTCAGGGAGCCCTTTAGTTAGATATCTTTGCACCTTTTCCAGTTTGTTGATGTGCTTCTTAAGATATGGACACCATTTAACCACTGCATATTCCAGCTTAGATCTAACAAACGTTGTGAACAATTTCTTTACTATTTCACCATCCATCTGTTTAAAAGCAATTCTGAAACTAGTAAGTGTAGTATAGGCTCCTTGCACGATGTTCTTTATGTGGTCTTCAGGTGATAGTTTCTATCTAGAACCATCCCTTGATCTCTTTCTTTATCAGAATTTCTTAAAAGAAATCTTAAAGATTTCTAATATTCTTACATGATAATTTGTAGATGTGTGTGGTCTATGTTCTCCTATTCCACATTCCATAACATGGCATTTATTCACATTAAATTGCATTTGGTAAGTGGTGTGCCATACACTTATTTTGTCCAGGTCTTCTTGAATGATATGACAATTGTCTAAGTTTATTATCTTAGTATCATCCTCAAACATGTTCATATAATTCTTTATTCCATCTGGTAGATCATTTATGTTGACAATAACAATTACTGGTGCAAAAATTGAACCCTGTGGTACTCCATTCATGACATTTCTTCAGTCCGATACATTTCCTCTGGTTACTGCCCTTTTTTTTTGTGTGAGAAAATTTTTCATCCATGTTAGAAGCCACTCTGTCACCCCTCCAATATATTCCAGTTTCCAGAACACCCTCTTGTGAGGAACTCTGTTGAAAGCCTTGTTTAGGTCCAGATAGATGTAGTCATCAAGGTGTGTGATGAACTCAATAAGAAATTTCAGGTCTTCACAGTAGAGCAAGGGAAAGTCCCAGAGATAGGAGAGGGAAGATTTAACTAAACACCACTAGATGAGATTGTAATTACCAGTGGGAAAGTGAGGAAGCATCTGCTAGAGTTTGAAGTGACAAAGGCTATAGGCTCAGATGGAATCTCACCTTGGATACTGAAGGAAGGAGCTGAAGCTTTGTTGTCAGCCACTAGAAATGGTGTATAACAAATCACTGGTGATAGGTGAACTGCCAAAAACTTGGAAGACGGCTAATGTAGTCCTGATATTTAAGAAAGGTGATAGACAGGAGGCACTGAACTACAGGCCAGTGTCACTAACTTACATAACATGCAGAGTGATGGAGAAGATTGTGCAAAAAAAACTAGTGGAATATCTGGAGCGGAAGAACTTTGTATTAAAACATCAGCATGGGTTCAGGGATGGCAGATCATGCCTCAGAGGATTGACTGAATTCTGTGACCAGGCAGTAAAAATCAGGCAAGAGAGAGAGGGCAGGTCAGACTGCATATTTTTGGATTGCCAGAAAACCTTTGACACATTGCCACATAAGAGACTGGTGCATAAACTGGAGATGCAGGCAGGAGTGAAAGGGAAGATACTCCACTGGATAAGGGAGTACCTAAACAACAGAAGACAGCGAGTCACTGTGAGGGGTGGGGGTCTCGGAATGGCTAGATATCACCAGTGGAGTCCCTCGGGGATCAGTTCTTAGTCCTATACCGTTCTTGATATATGTAAATGATCTCCCAAAGGGAATAGACTCGTTCCTCTCAATGTTTGCGGATGATGAAAAAATTATGAGGAGGATTAAAACAGGAAGATAGTATGAGGTTACATGATGACCTAAACAAACTGAATGAATGGTCCAATAAATTCAGAAACAAACTGCATTTAGAAACTTGTGTAAGGAATCTTTCAGAACCTTGTCTACCACGTATGTAAGGCCAATCCTGGAGTATGCGGCCCCAGCATGGAGTCCATGTCAAAGCACAAGACGAAACTAGAAAAAGTTCAGAGGTATGCCACTAAGAGGCATGAGTTATGAGGAAATGCTGGGGAAACTGCACCTCACATCACTGGAAGAGAGAAGAGCTCGGGAAGACATGATCACCACATGCAAGATTCTCAAGGGAATTGACAGGGTAGACAAGGATGGATTATTTAACTCGGGTATTATACGCACAAGGGGACACAAGTGGAAGCTGAGTACCCAAATGAGCCACAGTGACATTAGAAAGAACTTTTTCAGTGTCAGAGTACTGTAGTTAGTAAATGGAATGCACTAGGAAGTGATGTGGTGGAGGCTGACTCCATACACAGTTTCAAATGTAGATATGATGGAGCCTAGTAGGCCCCATAATCTGTTCACCTGTTGACTGATGGTTGAGAGGTGGGACCAAAGAGCCAGAGCTCAACCCCCGCAAGCACAACTACATGATTACAACTAGGTGAGTACATTTCTAGGGTACTCTCTCTCTCTCTCTCTGTTTTGCAGGCATACCACCAGGACCTAGTTGTGGCTTACTGCTTGTTTGTCTCAATAAGAATCTGCCTATAGACAGTTGTTTTTCCCTATGTTTTAACACTTGTCTGTAGCAAGACATCACATTGTCATTAAAAAGGTTAATGCAACGGCTTGCTACAGCTTTATCTGGGAGAGTCTTTTCAGTAAACTTTGCAGTTCTTCCCATACTTAACACATTTTCTTAATTAATGAGGAAGGGACATCCTCTACTGCCGCCTCCTCTTCCCCCCCCCCCCTGAAGAAATTTACTCAGCTGTCTCTTGTTGCTGCTCCTTGTGAAGGGTTAGGAGTTTCTCGGTAGTCAGTTAATCACTGTGTTCCTCCTCCAACACCACCACATCAGCTCCATTCAATTCCAAGCCTAATTTTGGGCCCAAATTAACAATTTCCTCAACAAGAGGAAATGGGCCATGGTGAGCAGGTTCCAACTCAAACCCTTCAAAGTCTCTTTATCACTGGCTTTCCTGGGACCCATGGTGTGATACATAATAGCTTTTCTGCCCAGAAAACAAAAATGCAGAAAAACAATGAAATGCGTCACAAAGAATTCAAGCGTGGTCGTCCCTAGGCGGGATAAACTGAGCATGCCTCACCTGGCGTCCAGCAGAACCCACGCACCTGACACATACAAGGACCTGGGGTAGAGTGCATGGGCATGTTGTCAATTTCTCTTTCAAAAAGTTCTGTGTTTGTGTTAATATCAGTTATATTGTCTGGGGTTTGGATGGCATTCATAAAGAAGCTGTCAGGATCTTCCACTTTCATGTGGATACATCAGGAAGATTTATTGGGTTGTTAAATGTAGCCTCATACTGGTCTTTTAGGATTTCAATATTTTCTTTGTCATCCTCTATGTACAAACCTACAGTTGTAAGTATAGGTCCAACACTGGAGGACGTTTTTTATTCTGATTTCGCATATGTGAAAAATATTTTTAATTTTGCTTTATCTCTTGTGTAGCATTATTCCAGTTTCATTTCCTCAGACTGATATGAGCACTTCAGCGTGTGCTCTATTTCTTCTACCTACCAGTTTACATTTCTTTTTCTTTGTTGTGAAAATTGTGTCTGCATAAGCATTTGTGATTTTTTCCTTTTGTATTGTCTGCATTCTCTTTCTAGAGTGCTCCTCTTTCTGACCCCCTGCAAAGGCACTGAATCTTGGACACCCTTTATGTACAGCATAATGAATAAAGTTTGTTATTGTTGAATGAGTGTGAATGATTTCACAGGATGTGAACACAGACCATCTAATCAAACCAGGCAATATTTCTCCAATCACTGTAATTAACAAATATAATAAAAAAAAAAAAATGCTGCACCTGGCAATATTTTCCATATTTTTTAGTATGTTACATTTGGATGGAATTGCAACACGTGGTTGTACAGGAACACATTGGGCACATCTGATCCCGCGATTATCGTCACCCTTCAATCACCAAGAGAAACAAATCTGCATTTGTCAAGGTTCTGCAGTGTCTACATAGGTCTACATCCAACCTAACATATTCCCAATTCACTGGTCAAATATCATTAAGATAATTCTCAAAATACTTGTGAGAAATTGAGTGTACACTTTCAATATCGGCCATGGTGAGGAACAATAATAACTAAGGATATGAAAATAAAAAATCAACTTACTGTAATAATCTAAATTTTTAGTGCCACTCTAAAGTGCACAAAATACAAAACATTGTATACTTACTGTGGGACTTTTCTGACTTAGTGATGGTGGTCAGACGTGAAGTTTTTCGCTCCGAGCGGAGTGTTGATGATGTGGTCTCTGCTTGAACTTTCTGTGATGTAAATGCTGAAACAGCACCTTTGACAGTAGATAATACAGCTGCATTTAGTGGTGTAGGTATCAAAACAGAGCCAGATGTATTAGCTGTTGAAAGCACCGATGTTGCTCCCATTATGGTTGAACCAATACTATTACACATACCACTACTTTTGACAACTTGGCTCATTACACTTTGGCTGGTAGTATTTGACACATTAGTTGTCACTGCCGTGGTGACTGCTGCTGCTGCCTGCCGCAACATTGCCAACTGTCCTTGCTGCATTCGTGAGATTGGAGGCTTTACTTCTTGCAGAGGTTGATTGATCTCAAAATTTTGTGGTCCTGAAGAAGTATCTTTCCCAGTACCTTTATGTTGGCGTGCAACTCCCTGCTGATGAACTTCCTGAATGAGACGGTGAGCGGTGTGTGCAGAGCGCAGCAGCTGCTGAGGTGTAAGACCCAACGGCTCCAAATGTGGCTCACGGATGCTGGAAACAGCTCTTACTAAGTCACAAGTGTTTATCTTAAAAACTGTATGCTCATTGTTTGAAGACACAATGTTGACTGTGGTCAGATTGGCTTTTCGGTCAACTGTGATTGTCACATTTGCAATGCCGGGTTTATTTGATGGTTGTACTGCTACCATTTTGAGTGGTGTGAAGGTTAAAGGAGTACTCTCCTTAGAAGTTACCAAGTTTTCAGTAACTGTTGTATGTTGTTGAGATGGTTGTTGTTGTAATTGTTGTCCAGATGTAATTAATGGTCTTAATATGAAAGTGGGTCTGGGCAACTGAGGGCTTAATGTTGTAGTAGCAGTTGTTAAAGCTGCACTAAGAGATGTGACTGGTGGTGGTGCTGCTAGGCGAAGTTGAACCATACCTATAGGCAATTTTTTAACTTCAGTATGAACTGAACCCGATGGAATTTTCAGAAGTCCTTTAGGAGCCAAACTAACTGACGCAGTGGTAGTGGTATTTGTCACAGATGTGACATTTACAGCAGAGCTGCAACTCACAGCAGTAACTAAGCTGCAATTAGTTGTGGTTGATGTTTTGGTTAATGTAGAGTTAATTATGTCATTTACATTCAGAATTGAAAGAGATACAGGGGGTTGAAAGGATGCTGTGGCACTGGTAAATGTTGTTGAAGGGGGTGGCATAGCTGCAGTTGTAAGCTGACTAGATGTAGACACTACTGTTGACAGATGAACCTTGTCACGCACATCTCTATTTTCTCTTGGCTCCAATTTTACCAAGAATGTTCCAGGAGATATGCTTCTTTCTAATTTGGGAGGCATTTTCCCAAGATTTTCTAACATATCACTATTCTCAGAGCTTGGAATTTCTAAAGTGTCATTAGAGGCATCCATTGCCAATATACTGGAGAGTTTACTGTCTACCTCACTATTTGGACTTGTCAAAAGATCAGATGGGAGTGTGTTATTGTCTTCACAACCCCTGGCACCAAACGGAATAAAGTTAAAATCTTCCATTTGGCATGCGACTTCTTTATTTCTTTGAGTTTCTGTTTTGATTGGTGTTTCATCAAAGCCAAGTGGTCTTGATGCCATGTTTTCAATCTCTTGTGGACTCATCAGCTTTATTGGTTGAATATTTCTAACCATGAGGTCCAATTCATCAGAGGTTTCATGATCACTTGCCATTTCTTGAGTATTCTCTAACACTGGTACACTACACCCCACAGGCTCACGAACTGGCTCATTTTCTCCTGACACTTGGCCTGGTATATTCAATTCTCTCTTTTCCAGTGTTACTGCCAAAAGAAGTTCCTGAGCATGCCGGGCCCATTCCTCCTGAGCTCCAGGCAGTAACAGCTCTTCGAAAAGACCTCTATCTTCAACAGGTAATGATGTCAAATTATCAGATTTTTTGTTGCCATACTTTTTGTTGGGATCTGTTAACAAGAGCTCCTCAAATAGACCCTTATCCACTTGCATAAGAGTTTCAAGTTTTTTGGTGAAACTACTTCTGCGGCTTCCAGCACCACCCAGTGTGTCCCCAAGATCAGGGAAAGAAAATTGATTTGGCAACATTGTACTTGAAGAAGCACCAGTATCACTTGTATTATCTTTTGAAAATACTAAACCATAGTCTTGGCCACTTACATGAAACTGCACGCCGGTCTTGAGATTGAAAAAGTCATTGACGTCTACCTCAGAGGGTTTAATTTCGGGATCAAAATCAAAGCTAGAAAGACTATCACTGCGTGTCTTTAACCACTCTTCTATGTGTTGTAGATCTGCACCTAGATCTGTGGATGGGTCTACATCATCTTCCCCCGTTCTAAGCATCCCATTAATAACATTTTCACTGTCACAATTACCCATCCCTCCACTATCACTGACATTGACGCCATGTTGACCTGTGTTCGCACTTATGGAGGGAGTTCGCGATAATGATGACACTCCTTGTCCTTCACTGCTTGCTGGATCACCGCCTCCATTCTTGAGGATGAACACACGTGTAACCTCTCCGACATCGTCGCGTGAAATGTTTAGGGTTCCGTTGTGTGACATGTGAACCCCCGTGTCGGAGTTACCTAAGGGGTCTTCCGAAAGAACAACGATCAATGAGAAGCTCAGTAACTAGCTTTTGGTAGATTTTGAATGGTGGCAACAGCTCTAAGATTCATACTACGAGTCTTCTTCATGCTGGAATGTAGTAAGGCTCACGAACTAGAAATTTCCTTTGTTTACATGGACTATTCCGTGGTTATATAGCATAATATCCAATAAAAATGCAGAATTTATTTGTTATGTTAATTTTATGTTATATAAAATACAAAGTGCATATAACAGTTTATTTTCAGAAGCGATAAAAACTCAAAATTTATGAATGACCTAAAAAACGAGTTTAAAAATTTAGTACAGTTGTTTATGTCTGCACATGTATATTATCTAAGAATTTGATTGTCCATTTTAAGATTGATATTAAGATTAAGTCTTTCATAGTTAATAATATTCTTAATATAAACGACAATCACGTATAATTTTAGAATGTTTTATATCAGTTACTAAAGTATTTATGTAAAATCAGAGAGTTACAGGCAGTTGGCAAGAGTACCGGGAGCTCCTCCCACCACAACAGCTGATGATAACAAACTGACCAGAGTTAGTGTTGTGCAGTCATCAGGAGGGTAGACTGTTCTCTCAAACTGTACGTACCGTCAAGAAGAGTTAATGAGCTGTGCAGTCGTTGGAAGGGAAAAACCTTCATATAACTACGTGCCATCAAGAAGAGTAGTGATGTTCTCACGGCGTTACAATCAACAATAATAAACAAATTTCAACGTCGTCAGCAATTTGCCAATCGGAGTAGCATACGGACCTGTCAAGGCATAGGATTTTCTGCTAACAGGCAACGATTTTTTTTAAGGAAACTGAGTAGCTAGGTTTTAATACGGACTTGGTTTATGGTGACTTGAAATCGTAACATTTGCATATTGCAGTAACAAGTGATGGCTTTTCTTAAATCCTCAATTTCCTTCTCGGCTTGTTTTCTTTGTGGTGTCATCGGAATACACGTTAGAGCCGAGAATGACTTAGGTAAAGGTAATAACTTATGATCATTTTTTATTGTTTAATGATAAGGATATTGTATATTTACTATAAATATAATAATTCGTTTTGTTGGGGGCTTGTGTATGTTAGGCTGGTATCAAGGTTGTAACCTCCCTCTCCAAGCATGAACTAACCCTTCCCAGGATTAAGCTTCACAACAGTTGACTAACTACCAAGTACCTATTTACTGACAGGTGAGCAGAGGCATTAGGTGAATGGAAATGTGAACAACACTAGCATAAGAGTATCCGAACCCTAGATTCCCATTTGTGAGTTGAGAATGAACCCAACTGTACTACCAAGACCCTAAATTTAACCTTTTCTGTTGTATCGATGTGTAATAATCAGTGTTGTGTATTGAGATTTTGTTGTTAAAAACAAGTATTATTTGATTTACCCGTCTCAAAGATAGCACGGCACTTTCTCAGAAGTATCTGAATAATCTGACTAGTAAAACTTTACCTTACATAAGATTATGGGTATGCTAATAGGCATATGCATTATTGTGCTGTTTGTGTATGTCCCATGTCCGTATGCAAACTTATCTTGTTTCTGATACACATAAATGATCTTCCAAAGGGTATAGTGAAGGAATGGTCTAACCAATAGCTAGTAAAGTTTAACTTGAGTAAGTGTAATGTAATGGAAATAGTTGTAGGGAACAGAAGGGCAGGCACAAGGTACCAAGTGGGAGAGGAAATGTAAAAAAAATCAGGTAGAAACCAAGATCTGAAGGTTGATAGCATGCCAAACCTCTCTCTCTCCTGAAGCAAAACTTCAAAAGAATATCATCAGGGGGCATATGCTAGGTTGGCCAACATAAAAACTGCCTTTAGAAACTTGTGTAAGGAACAATTTAGACCCTTGTATACCATTACGTTAGACCAGTCATGGAGTATGCACCTCCAAAGTAAAGGGGTGGAATTGGGGTTGGGGGAAGAGAGATACAGTAGAAACAGACCTGGGCACCACTGGATTCCCCCCTCTAAATAGATATAAATGAAAATGTCTTTGTTTAAGGCTAGTGGCCAGACTGGGAAAAAGGGAAGAAAAAATGGGAGAGCTGTATATTTGTCTAAGTATAGTTACAATATGAGAGCTACACATTAATGGTGCTGGTGGCTAAGTGAACAACATGCTGGATACATAATCCTGTGATCCGGGGTTTGATTCCCAGTGCTGGTGGAAACAAAAATGGGCAGAGTTTTTCATCCTGATGCCCCTATTACCTAGCAGTAAATAGGCACCTGGGAGTTAGACAGCTGTTATGGACTACTTCTTAGGGATGTGTGTGTGTGTGTGTGTGTGTTAAAAAAATAAAGTTAATAGTTAGTAACAGTTGAGAGGCGGGCCGAAAGAGCAGAGCTCAACCCCGGCAAGTACAACTAGGTGAATACATAGTGTCCCGTCTTCCCAGTATTCTTTATCATGATGCTTTGAAACTACTGATGATTTTAACATCCACCGCCTTCTAACTTAACTTGTTCCAACTATCTACCACTTTGTTTGCAAAAGAAAACTTTCTAATATTTTCTTTCTAATATTCCAAGTCACCTTGGGGTCTACCTTCGCAAGGTCTTTTGCTGCTCAGGGATTGACTGCCCTTGGAGTCAGCTGGGGTGTTTCTTGCACTCCTGTTTACCTTTGGTAGGGGGTAGTTTTGTCATTGGTTGGGGAGCAGGGTACTGTGCAGCTAGTTTTCACCTCTCATAGTGACCGGCTCTGTTCCGCCTGGGTACGTTATCCTCTTGTGGGGTTTTTCTTATGTTTTTGTTTTCCTGCCTGGTTGGGGTCTGCCCCCTTGGTTTTGATCACACCCATTTATATCTTGGTGGTCCTCCACTAGGTCCCCATGAGTGTACACATCCCAAGGGTTCAGCTTTAGCAGTTTGTTTGGTAACTTTGGGCTCTGGTTAGCAGTACCCTGCCTGGGCTTTCCTTGGCAAGATTACACGACTAAGGGTCCTGGGAAACCTCGTGGGGGCTCTTTGGTCCGATGGATGCGACCTCTGGGTCCCCTCTCGCTTCCTGAGAGTTTGAAGGTTGCCCTGTCCCCTTGTCTCAGGGTGACAATCACTGGTTGTGTGTCTGTCATGCTGCCTGTTGGATCAGTGACACCTTCGACCCCGGAGTCCTGTATGTTTTGTTCCCTTGTGTGTACTCCAATACACCCAGTCCACTGATCATGATCTTAGGGTGCAGGGAGCTTTGGTGTTGCATGCTTGTTTTAGGTTGCTGCAATGCTCTAGGTTAGTTGTTACCCTGGATGCCCCGAGACTGCCTCATTTTGGTTATAAGGACCCGAACTTTGGGGATGTTAGTTGCTTCGACTTTGATTCATTCCATGTCCCCTTTGTTCTTCTCCTGCTGTTGTTCGTTCTGGTCCTTTCCCCCCCACCCCCACTACCGTCTTCAAAGCGTATGAGGGTTTCGGGGTTATCTTGAGGTTATCTTGAGATGATTTCGGGGCTTTTTAGTGTCCCCTAAAGGGTCAGGCAGGGTTTAGCAGGGGTTGAGACTCGGGCAGTTTCGGGGAATGCCCCTTTCGGTGTGGCGACGGAGGCATTTGAGCATGTTCTTCCAGCCGGAGCTTTTGGGTCTGGCTAGTGGGCCCCCTTCGTTCCTGCTTTTTTCAGCTGCTCCTGCCTTTTCTTTTGAGGCAGGGGATTTGGAAGATGGTGTAACACGGGACGGGTATTAGCTCTACTCTGTCCTTTACCCTGCCCGTGTATATGCTTAATTAAACTTAATTCCAGGGGACCCCAGAGCTAACTCTCAGCCGAGTCCCACACCACGTGGTCTTAGCCGCTCGATCGGCTCAGATTCTACAGCCACGTAACGTCGTACTAGGTTTCTAGCAAACTCAAGGATCTCTTTACGCCGCCACCACCAGACCATTAACCAAACGCTGTCAATTAATCAGGATCTGGAACAATTAATCAATCATTTAGCCCTTGGGGCTTAATCCCCAAATTGCTTGGAAAAGGGGGGGATGAATTTATGTTAAGTGTGGGAATTACAGAAAACAAGGGGATATATTAGCTCTTAAACTGGGCTAGGCTTGTGACCCAAAAAACCCAAACTCTTGGAGACCACATGGCAAGGAACATGCAAAATCATTCATGGAACTAATAAAATACCGAGGAACAATCTAATCATTTATTTATGCAAATCTAGAAAACAACTAATAGAAATCACTCCCTGGCTTAACACTCCCTAACATGACTTTTAAAACTTTTAATATTCCCTATTGAGGCACAAATGAATCATTTTCCTATACCAAAACTCGGCAACTTTACCTTGACTATGAAACCAGCTGATGGAATGTTGATCTCGGGAGAGGTGAGAATGGTTGACTTCCCCAGTTGCTGACCAAACCCACACTGCCCCACCTGTAGCCTGTCCTCCGCTAAGGACTGACCTAGGCTAGTAAGTATTCCTCCGCCAGGTTTGATAAATTTACTAAGCAGGGTTTAAATTGAACAACTAATCTCTTTTGTACTGAACAACCCAGCTGGTTGAATTCATCAACCAGCTGGTTGGTGCCATCTTCGGTAACATGTCGTGGGCTGACATTCAAGCACAGGGTTTTTGGGGGTCGAACAGGGTCCTGGCCGCTCACTACCTTGTCAGTGTACCTGGGCCTAGTTGGGTCTGTGTTGTATTGGGTGGGGGGATTTCAGCCAGTTTTTTTTTTTTTTTTTTTGCAAAGTTGTCTCGACTTTGTGTTGAAGAGCGAGGGCCAACCACCTCCCGGGTAAGTCCCTCTTGTTTTGTCTTTGGGTAAGTAGCTCCGGGGAGCTGAAAGGGCTCCTCCCAGAAAACGAGCGTTGAATGTAATGAAACCCATTTTCTGGATGAGACCCGGGAGGCTCCCTCCCTTCTTCCCTCTGGTTGGCGATTTTTCGCGTGTTTTGACATCCAGCCTCAGAACTGGAGTGTAGATAGCCGGCGTGTTGGGTCTGGGGCATCCCCTTTCCCCTCCTGGGGAGGTGGAGGTTGCATAGACAGCGGCATGGTGACGTCATGCTCGTTTGCTCGTTTCATTTGGGAAGTTCTGTCCACTAGTTCGGCTTTCAGTAGCAATATTTTAACCATAATATATATTTTTTTTCTGGCGTTTACCTTTCTTGGTGTCTGACTCGATCGATGGCAGACACAGAATGCTTCCAACTATACGGGGGTTTCGATAGGCCATTGCTTCTTGTGCCTCTCTGAGAGGCCAGGTTCTGGCTCACGGTCCATGGTAGGCTTAGAATTCCATGTGCATTGACTGATGCCAGAGTCTAATACATTCATATCAGCTTGGTTTGCTCCAGGGAGCCTCCGGGTCTCACCCAGAAAATGGCGTTTCATTACATTTAACACTGGTTTCTTAACTGTCTTTTAATGGTTTTATTCTCTTGCAGGTCTTGGGGAAAAGTATGATTGGCACACACTAGAAGACGGAATTAAGGTTTCCAAAGAAACAGGAAAGCCATTAATGTTGATCATCCACAAATCTTGGTGTGGGGCTTGTAAAGGTATTTACATATACTGTACTGTATAATTATAGTATGTCTACTATGTTTCATCAACCGTGGAGTTGATGAACAAGTTCTGACCATGGCCAGAACTTGGCTCCCTCACAAAGGGACAGGGAGCAGAGACATTTATTTATTTATTTAGGCCACCACTTGGGTGAGCTGTCATGTAGGTTGTCCCACAATCTGCTCTCTATTTCTATAAAATTGGGCAAATTTGTTAAAAACTCATGTTTATTAATGTTTATCATGTTTAATGTGTTTTTTAAATGTAATTTTTAATTATTTCAGCTCTTTTTTTCAGAACACTATCCGTAATAATAAATACACAAAAACATACTTTTGTTGTGTCATCCCGTCTCAAAGGATTGTGATATAAGGAAATCAGAGGAAGAGTTACAAAGAAATTTCACAAAATCGATCCTACACACAGGGATTCCTGAACTTGTGAACAAATTTAAAAGAACTGGATCTGTACTAATATATTTCACAACATTAAGGTTAGATTTGAAATATTCAGGGACACAGACAGATCACAGGTTGAAAGTTCTCAATAAAGATTTGACTTAAGATATATAAATATCTGATTTTGTATCAAAATTAGGTTATACTGTAACATGAAATTACTGTATATAGGTTTTTAATAGATTTGTCCGATTTTATAGAAATAGATAGCTAATTCTGGAACACGTATATGCACGTTAGAGGATTAAATTAAACATATATACAGTATCAGCACTTTATTTTATGAAATTATAACATTATTAGTTAAATTGATTATTCTTTTGTAGCTATATTAGCTTTAAATATGCTAATATATAATTCTATTTTTCAGCATACATTATTTTATTGGGAAAAAATGTAAATTCTTTCATTAGTGTATACTTATAACAAATGTTTTTGTGTGTTCAGTGTACAGTTAACAAGTTCAGGAAGTCTTGTAATAAACTTTGCTTCACTATATAATACACTCTACATAACTTTTGTTATAGATTACAAGTTACATTTACACTTTTATATTTTCAGCTTTTAAACCAAAGTTTGCTGCCTCTGAAGATGCATTGGTACTGAGTAAGAAGTTTGTTATGGTGAACACTATAGATGATGAAGAGCCAAAGGAGGAGAAGTATTCACCTGATGGAGGATACATTCCACGCATTCTCTTTCTTGGTAATGTTAACTGATGCATCTCCAAATTAAGTTGTTTCAATGTAATTTTCATATTTCAACTTTACTATTGTCAGCTGGTTGATAAATATAATTACCTAAGTGTAATTACAGGATGAGAGCTACGCTCGTGGTGTCCCGTCTTCCCAGCACTCTGTCATATAACGCTTTGAAATTACTGACGGTTTTGGCCTCCACCACCTTCTCACCTAACTTGTTCCAACCATCTACCACTCTATTTCCCCGGCAGCTTTGTTTCATTAGTTTAAATCTATGACCTTGTTCTTGAAGTTCCAGGTCTCAGAAATTCTTCACTATCAATTTTATCAATTCCCGTTACTATTTTGTACGTAGTGATCATATCGCCTCTTTTTCTTCTGTCTTCTAGGTTTTTGCATATTTATTGCCTCTAACCTCTCCTCATAGCTCTTGTCCTTTAGTTCTGGGAGTCACTTAGTGGCATGTCTTTGCACCTAC
This sequence comes from Procambarus clarkii, assembly GCF_040958095.1. Lineage (NCBI taxonomy): Eukaryota > Metazoa > Arthropoda > Malacostraca > Decapoda > Cambaridae > Procambarus > Procambarus clarkii. Next base: position 28,286 of record NC_091188.1, on the reverse strand, counting down.
CTTACTACATCTGTAGTACCTTTATTGCTGATATTATTTGTTTTATATATTTGGACCTACTTTATTTTATATATTATTCAAATTTATTTTTTCTCTCCTCAGATTCCCATGGAGAAGTACAACATAATATCTACAACAAAAATGGAAACCCCAAATACAAATTTTACTACTTTGATGATATGACAGTTGTTGAGTCAATGAAGGAGGCTATAGAGGTGTTAAAATCACTCCCTGCAAAAGGCAATGAGCTTTAATAATGCATTAAAATAGAACAGTATCAGTTGTGTAATGTACTTATTTAGCCCTTTTGCTTGTTAATTGTTCTTTGCTTATTCAATGATGTTATTGTACAGTGTAAACTTATTATGTTATACAGTGTATTATGAATATATATATTGTGTACATGTATATATATATATATATTTTATGTATATGTATTGTGTATACTGTACAATGGAAATATTATGTTTCTATTATTTATGAGTGCTATTTTATTGTGATTGCACACATGTTGAAGTTTAAAATTTATTAATTTTGTAAAGAAAATGATCCTTAACATAAAACAGATATTTTGCATGTTGCCCAAATTGATCTGCACTATGAAAAATACAATGCACATTGGAAATTATTCTTGACTTATTTTTTAACATAATTGAGGAGATTGCACATACAGGTATTTGATTTTAAATTACGTCTTTTTTATACAGGAAATTTGCCAATACATATTGTTAGTGAAAATGGTGATTTGTCATATTTTGCCCAAATTGGCCTGTAGTTTTCAAAATATGATGCCTATTGGAAATCTTGACCGTTATTTTTTTAGCGGAATTCAATGTGATTGCACACATTTGGAGTTTTAAATTATGACTTTTTATACCGAAAATATAAAAATTAGTTAAAATGGCGATTGGTCAGATTTTGCCCAAATGGACTTGCAGTTTTCAAAATATCGGAATTACGACTCTTGAGCGTTATTTTTTTAGCCGAATTCTGGCTCATTGCACATATTTGGAGTTTTAAATTATGACTTTTTATACTGAAAATATGCCAATTAGTGAAAAATGAAAATTGGTCAGATTTTGCCCAAATTGACCTGTAGTTTTCAAAAGATCAGAAATATTACTCGAGCGTTATTTTTTAGTCAAATTCTGGCTCATTCTATATACTGTACTGTGTTTGGAGTTTGAAATTATGACTTTTTATACTGAAAATGTGAAAGTTAGTAAAAACAGTAATGGTCAGATATAATAATAATTTATTTGCAAGATGGTACAATGGGTTGGTGAAATTACATTAGTGATATTTTTACATTCTTGCAATGCCACTAACACGCAGTGCTTCGGGCAAGTCCTTAATCTAACATGTAGGCGATGAGTCACAATAACGTGGCTGAAGTATGTTCCATTTATCTTTCTTTTTCTCTTTCTTTCTCTCTTCTCCCTTTTTCTGTGCATTGTCTTCTCCTACGCTCCCTTGCTATCCTCTTCTTATTCCTATTGCTATCTCCTTCGGTGGTTATAATGGGAGCTGCCTCGTATGGGCCAATAGGCCTTCTGCAGTTCTCATTATTACTACTATCCCCTACACCTTACTTTCCTCCTCGGCTGTCTCTTGCCTATTTATTGCCTGTCCCTACCTGTCCTCATCACAATCGACTTGAGAATGGTCCAGGACGGACCGAAACGTCGTCGTCCCTTCAACTTTTAGTGTGTGGTCTGGTCAACATAATCTAACATATTAGGTTAGGTGAAAAAGTACATTGTAGCAAGGTTTTACATCAACAGTATAAATTGACAGAGGTGAGAAATCTTGTAAGATTTCTAGGGGATTCCTAGTAGGATTTTGAGGTGATATCTAGTAGGATTTCTAGGGGATTCCTAGTAGGATTTCTAGGTGATTAAGAGTAGGATTTCTAGGGGATCCCTAGTATGATTTCTAGGTGATTTCTAGTAGGATTCCTAGCATTTCTAGTAGGATTTCTAGGGGATTCCTAGTAGGATTTCTAGTAGCATTCCCAGTAGAATTTCCAGGTGATTTCTAGTAGGATTTCTAGGGGATTTCTAGTAGGATTTCTAGTAAGGTTTCTAGGAGAATTTCTAGTAAGATTTCTAGTGGGATTCCTAGTAAGATTTTTCGGGATTTCTAGGAGAATTTCTAGGAAATTTGTAGTAATATTTCTAGAGTATTCCTAGTAGGATTTCTAGGGGATTCCTAGTAGGATTTTTAGGGGATTCCTAGTAGGATTTTAAGGGATTCCTAAGATTAATAGGATTTCTAGGGGATTCATAGTAAGATTTCTATTAGGATTTTTAGGATTTCTAGGGGAATTTGTAATATTTCTAGGGTATTCCTAGTAGAATTTGTAATACGATGTTTAGGGGATTCCTAGGATTTCGAGAGGATTCCTAGGATTTCGAGAGGATTCCTTGTAGGATTTCTAGTAGGATTCCTAGTAAACTTTATAGTAGGATTTCTAGGGAAATTTCTAGTAAGATTTCTAGTGGGATTCCTAGTAGAATTTTTAGGGGATTCCTAGTAGGATTTCTAGGTGGTTTGTAGTAGGATATCCAAGGGATTCCAAGTAGGATTTCAAGAAATATTTCTAGTAGGATTTCTAGGGCTTCTAGAAGGATTTCTAGGGGATTCCTACTAAAGTTTCTAATAGGATTTCTATCAGGATTCCTAGTATGTTTTCTTAGTAGGATTTCTAGATAATTCCTAGTAGGATTTCTAGGGAATTCTTAGGATTTCTAGGGGATTCATAGTAAGATTTCTAATAGGATTTTTAGTAGGATTTCTAGGGGAATTTGTAGTAATTGGCATATTTTCGGTATGAAACGTCGTAATTTGAAACTGAAAATAGGTGCAGAGAGTCAGAATTCGGCTCAAAAATCACGCTCAGGAGTCAAATTTCCGATATTTCAGACATTTTGAAAACTGCAGGGGGGTTTGGGCAAAATATGACCCATCGCCGTATTCAGTAATTGGCATATTTTCGGTATAAAAAGTCGTAATTTGAAACTGAAAATAGGTGCAGAGAGTCAGTATTCGGACCAAAAATCACGCTCAGGAGTCAAATTTCCGATATTTCAGACATTTTGAAAACTGCAAGGGGGTTTGGGCAAAATATGACCCATCGACGTTTTCAGTAATTGGCATATTTTCGGTATGAAACGTCGTAATTTGAAACTGAAAATAGGTGCAGAGAGTCAGAATTCGGCTCAAAAATAACGCTCAGGAGTCAAATTTCCGACATTTCAGACATTTTGAAAACTGCTGGGGGGTTTGGGCAAAATATGACCCATCGTCGTTTTCAGTAATTGGCATATTTTCGGTATGAAACGTCGTAATTTGAAACTGAAAATAGGTGCAGAGAGTCAGAATTCGGATAAAAAATCACGCTCAGGAGTCAAATTTCCGACATTTCAGACGTTTTAAAAACTGCAGGGGGGTTTGGGCAAAATATGACCCATCGCCGTTTTCAGTAATTGGCATATTTTCGGTATAAAAAGTCGTAATTTGAAACTGAAAATAGGTGCAGAGCGTCAGAATTCGGATAAAAAATCACGCTCAGGAGTAAAATTTCCGACATTTCAGACATTTAGAAAACTGCAGGGGGGTTTGGGCAAAATATGACCCATCGCCGTTTTCAGTAATTGGCATATTTTCGGTATGAAACGTAATTTGAATCTGAAAATAGGTGCAGAGAGTCAGAATTCGGCTCAAAAATCACGCTCAGGAGTAAAATTTCCGACATTTCAGACATTTAGAAAACTGCAGGGGGGTTTGGGCAAAATATGACCCATCGCCGTTTTCAGTAATTGGCATATTTTCGGTATGAAACGTAATTTGAATCTGAAAATAGGTGCAGAGAGTCAGAATTCGGATAAAAAATCACGCTCAGGAGTCAAATTTCCGACATTTCAGACATTTTGAAAACTGCAGGGGGGTTTGGCCAAATATGACCCATCGCCGTTTGCAGTAATTGACATATTTTCGGTATGAAACGTCGTAATTTGAAACTGAAAATAGGTGCAGAGAGTCAGAATTCGGATAAAAAATAACGCTCAGGAGTCAAATTTCCGACATTTCAGACATTTTGAAAATTGCAGGGGGGTTTTTGCAAAATATGACCCATCGCCGTTTTCAGTAATTGGCATATTTTCGGTAAAAAAAGTCGTAATTTGAAACTGAAAATAGGTGCAGAGAGTCAAAATTCGGCTCAAAAATCACGCTCAGGAGTCAAATTAGCGACATTTCAGACATTTTGAAAATTGCAGGGGGGTTTGGGCAAAATATGACCCATCGCCGTTTTCAGTAATTGGCATATTTTCGGTATGAAACGTCGTAATTTGAAACTGAAAATAGGTGCAGGAGTCAGAATTCGGCTCAAAAATCACGCTCAGGAGTCAAATTTCCAACATTTCAGACATTTTAAAAACTGCAAGGGGGTTTGGGCAAAATATGACCCATCGACGTTTTCAGTAATTGGCATATTTTCGGTATGAAACGTCGTAATTTGAAACTGAAAATAGGTGCAGAGAGTCAGAATTCGGCTCAAAAATAACGCTCAGGAGTCAAATTTTCGACATTTCAGACATTTTGAAAACTGCTGGGGGGTTTGGGCAAAATATGACCCATCGCCGTTTGCAGTAATTGACAAATTTTCGGTATGAAACGTCGCAATTTGAAACTGAAAATAGGTGCAGAGAGTTAGAATTCGGCTCAAAAATTACGCTCAGGAGTCAAATTTCAAACATTTCAGACATTTTAAAAACTGCAGGGGGGTTTGGGCAAAATATGACCCATCGTCGTTTTCAGTAATTGGCATATTTTCGGTATGAAACGTCGTAATTTGAAACTGAAAATAGGTGCAGAGAGTCAGAATTCGGATAAAAAATCACGCTCAGGAGTCAAATTTCCGACATTTCAGACGCTTTAAAAACTGCAGGGGGGTTTGGGCAAAATATGACCCATCGCCGTTTTCAGTAATTGGCATATTTTCGGTATAAAAAGTCGTAATTTGAAACTGAAAATAGGTGCAGAGCGTCAGAATTCGGATAAAAAATCACGCTCAGGAGAAATTTCCGACATTTCAGACATTTAGAAAACTGCAGGGGGGTTTGGGCAAAATATGACCCATCGCCGTTTTCAGTAATTGGCACATTTTCGGTATGAAACGTAATTTGAATCTGAAAATAGGTGCAGAGAGTCAGTATTCGGCTCAAAAATCACGCTCAGGAGTAAAATTTCCGACATTTCAGACATTTAGAAAACTGCAGGGGGGTTTGGGCAAAATATGACCCATCGCCGTTTTCAGTAATTGGCATATTTTCGGTATGAAACGTAATTTGAATCTGAAAATAGGTGCAGAGAGTCAGAATTCGGATAAAAAATCACGCTCAGGAGTCAAATTTCCGACATTTCAGACATTTTGAAAACTGCAGGGGGGTTTGGGCAAAATATGACCCATCGCCGTTTGCAGTAATTGACATATTTTCGGTATGAAACGTCGTAATTTGAAACTGAAAATAGGTGAAGAGAGTCAGAATTCGGCTCAAAAATCACGCTCAGGAGTCAAATTTCCGACATTCCAGACGTTTTAAAAACTGCAGGGGGGTTTGGGCAAAATATGACCTATCGCCGTTTTCAGTAATTGGCATATTTTCGGTATTAAAAGTCGTAATTTGAAACTGAAAATAGGTGCAGAGAGTCAGAATTCGGTTCAAAAATCACGCTCAGGAGTCAAATTTCTGACATTTCAGACATTTGGAAAACTGCAGGGGGGTTTGGGCAAAATATGACCCATCGCCGTTTGCAGTAATTTGCATATTTTCGGTATGAAACGTCGTAATTTGAAACTGAAAATAGGTGCAGAGAGTCAGAATTCGGCTCAAAAATCAGGCTCAGGAGTCAAATTTCCGACATTTCAGACGTTTTAAAAACTGCAGGGGGGTTTGGGCAAAATATGACCCATCGCCGTTTTCAGTAATTGGCATATTTTCGGTATTAAAAGTCGTAATTTGAAACTGAAAATAGGTGCAGAGAGTCAGAATTCGGCTCAAAAATAACGCTCAGGAGTCAAATTTCCGACATTTCAGACATTTTGAAAACTGCAGGGGGGGTTTGGGCAAAATATGACCCATCGCTGTTTGCAGTAATTGACATATTTTCCGTATGAAACGTCGTAATTTGAAACTGAAAATAGGTGCAGAGAGTCAGAATTCGGCTCAAAAAACACGCTCAGGAGTCAAATTTCAAACATTTCAGACATTTTAAAAACTGCAGGGGGGTTTCGGCAAAATATGACCCATCGTCGTTTTCAGTAATTGGCATATTTTCGGTATGAAACGTCGTAATTTGAAACTGAAAATAGGTGCAGAGAGTCAGAATTCGGCTCAAAAATCAGGCTCAGGAGTCAAATTTCCGACATTTCAGACGTTTTAAAAACTGCAGGGGGGTTTGGGCAAAATATGACCCATCGCCGTTTTCAGTAATTGGCATATTTTCGGTATTAAAAGTCGTAATTTGAAACTGAAAATAGGTGCAGAGAGTCAGAATTCGGTTCAAAAATCACGCTCAGGAGTCAAATTTCTGACATTTCAGACATTTGGAAAACTGCAGGGGGGTTTGGGCAAAATATGACCCATCGCCGTTTGCAGTAATTGGCATATTTTCGGTATGAAACTTCGTAATTTGAAACTGAAAATAGGTGCAGAGAGTCAGAATTCGGCTCAAAAATAACGCTCAGGAGTCAAATTTCCGACATTTCAGACATTTTGAAAACTGCAGGGGGGTTTGGGCAAAATATGACCCATCGCCGTTTTCAGTAATTGGCATATTTTCGGTATAAAAAGTCGTAATTTGAAACTGAAAATAGGTGCAGAGAGTCAGAATTCGGATAAAAAATCACGCTCAGGAGTCAAATTTCCAACATTTCAGACATTTTGAAAACTGCAGGGGGGTTTGGGCAAAATATGACCCATCGCCGTTTACAGTAATTGGCATATTTTCGGTATGAAAGGTCGTAATTTGAAACTGAAAATAGGTGCAGAGAGTCAGAATTCGGCTCAAAAATCACGCTCAGGAGTCAAATTTCCGACATTTCAGACATTTAGAAAACTGCAGGGGGGTTTGGGCAAAATATGACCCATCGCCGTTTTCAGTAATTGGCATATTTTCGGTATGAAACGTAATTTGAATCTGAAAATAGGTGCAGAGAGTCAGAATTCGGATAAAAAATCACGCTCAGGAGTCAAATTTCCGTTATTTCAGACATTTTGAAAACTGCAGGGGGGTTTTTGCAAAATATGACCCATCGCCGTTTTCAGTAATTGGCATATTTTCGGTAAAAAAAGTCGTAATTTGAAACTGAAAATAGGTGCAGAGAGTCAGAATTCGGCTCAAAAATCACGCCCAGGAGTCAAATTAGCGACATTTCAGACATTTTGAAAATTGCAGGGGGGTTTGGGCAAAATATGACCCATCGCCGTTTTCAGTAATTGGCATATTTTCGGTATGAAAAGTCGTAATTTGAAACTGAAAGTAGGTGCAGAGAGTCAGAATTCGGCTCAAAAATCACGCTCAGGAATCAAATTTCCGACATTTCAGTTATTTAGAAAACTGCAGGGGGGTTTAGGCAAAATATGACCCATCGCCGTTTTCAGTAATGCCCATATTTTCGGTATGAAACGTCGTAATTTGAAACTGAAAATAGGTGCAGAGAGTCAGAATTCGGATAAAAAATCACGCTCAGGAGTCAAATTTCCGACATTTCAGACATTTTGAAAACGGCAGGGGGGTTTGGGCAAAATATGACCCATCGCCGTTTGCAGTAATTGACAAATTTTCGGTATGAAACGTCGTAATTTGAAACTGAAAATAGGTGCTGAGAGTCAGAATTCGGCTCAAAAATTACACTCAGGAGTCAAATTTCAAACATTTCAGACGTTTTAAAAACTGAAGGGGGGTTCGGGCAAAATATGACCCATCGCCGTTTTCAGTAATTGGCATATTTTCGGTATAAAAAGTCGTAATTTAAAACTGAAAATAGGTGCAGAGAGTCAGAATTCGGCTCAAAAATCACGCTCAGCAGTCAAATTTCTGACATTTCAGACATTTGGAAAACTGCAGGGGGCTTTGGGCAAAATATGACCCATCGCCGTTTTCAGTAATTGGCATATTTTCGGTATGAAACGTCGTAATTTGAAACTGAAAATAGGTGCAGAGAGTCAGAATTCGGCTCAAAAATAACGCTCAGGAGTCAAATTTCCGACATTTCAGACATTTTGAAAACTGCAGGGGGGTTTGGGCAAAATATGACCCATCGCCGTTTTCAGTAATTTGCATATTTTCGGTATGAAACGTCGTAATTTGAAACTGAAAGTAGGTGCAGAGAGTCAGAATTCGGCTCAAAAATAACGCTCAGGAGTCAAATTTCCGACATTTCAGACATTTTGAAAACTGCAGGGGGGTTTGGGCAAAATATGACCCATCGCCGTTTTCAGTAATTGGCATATTTTCGATATAAAAAGTCGTAATTTGAAACTGAAAATAGGTGCAGAGAGTCAGAATTCAGATAAGAAATCACGCCCAGGAGTCAAATTTCCGACATTTCAACATTTTGAAAACTGCAGAAGGGGTTTGGGCAAAATATGACCCATCGCCGTTTACAGTAATTGGCATATTTTCGGTATGAAACGTCGTAATTTGAAACTGAAAATATGTGCAGAGAGTCAGAATACGGCTCAAAAATCACGCTCAGGAGTCAAATTTCCGACATTTCAGACATTTTGAAAACTGCAGGGGGGTTTGGGCAAAATATGACCCATTGCCGTTTTCAGTAATTGGCATATTTTCGGTATAAAAAGTCGTGATTTGAAACTGAAAATAGGTGCAGAGAGTCAGATTTCAGATAAGAAATCACGCCCAGGAGTCAAATTTCCGACATTTCAACATTTTGAAAACTGCAGAAGGGGTTTGGGCAAAATATGACCCATCGCCGTTTACAGTAATTGGCATATTTTCGGTATGAAACGTCGTAATTTGAAACTGAGAATAGGTGCAGAGAGTCAGAATTCGGCTCAAAAATCACACTCAGGAGTCAAATTTCCGACATTTCAGACATTTTGAAAACTGCAGGGGGGTTTGGGCAAAATATGACCCATCGCCGTTTTCAGTAATTGGCATATTTTCGGTATGAAACTTCGTAATTTGAAACTGAAAGTAGGTGCAGAGAGTCAGAATTCGGCTCAAAAATCACGCTCAGGAGTCAAATTTCCGACATTTCAGAGATTTTGAAAACTGCAGGGGGGTTTGGGCAAAATATGACCCATCACCGTTTTCAGTAATTGGCATATTTTCGGTATAAAATGTCGTAATTTGAAACTGAAAATAGGTGCAGAGAGTCAGTATTTGGATAAAAAAATCACGCTCAGGAGTCAAATTTCCGACATTTCAGATATTTTGAAAACTGCAGAAGGGTTTGGGCAAAGTATGGCCCATCGCCGTTTACAGTAATTGGCATATTTTCGGATTGAAACGTCGTAATTTGAAACTGAAATAAGGTGCAGAGAGTCAGAATTCGGCTCAAAAATCACGCTCAGGAGTCAAATTTCCGACATTTCAGAGATTTTGAAAACTGCAGGGGGGTTTGGGCAAAATATGACCCATCACCGTTTTCAGTAATTGGCATATTTTCGGTATAAAATGTCGTAATTTGAAACTGAAAATAGGTGCAGAGAGTCAGTATTTGGATAAAAAAATCACGCTCAGGAGTCAAATTTCCGACATTTCAGATATTTTGAAAACTGCAGAAGGGTTTGGGCAAAGTATGGCCCATCGCCGTTTACAGTAATTGGCATATTTTCGGTATGAAACGTCGTAATTTGAAACTGAAATAAGGTGCAGAGAGTCAGAATTCGGCTCAAAAATCATGCTCAGGAGTCAAATTTCCGACATTTCAGACATTTTGAAAACTGGAGGGGGGTTTGGGCAAAATGTGACCCATCCCCGTTTTCAGTAATTGGCATATTTTCGGTATAAAAAGTCGTAATTTGAAACTGAAAATAGGTGCAGAGAGTCAGAATTCGGATAAAAAATCACGCTCAGGAGTCAAATTTCCGACATTTCAGACATTTTGAAAACTGCAGGGGGGTTTGGGCAAAATATGACCCATCGCTGTTTACAGTAATTGGCATATTTTCGGTATGAAACGTCGTAATTTGAAACTGAAAATAGGTGCAGAGAGTCAGAATTCGGCTCAAAAATCACGCTCAGGAGACAAATTTTGACATTTCAGATATTTTAAAAACTGCAGGGGGGTTTGGGCAAAATATGACCCATCGCCGTTTTCAGTAATTGGCATATTTTCGGTATGAAACGTAGTAATTTGAAACTGAAAATAGGTGCAGAGAGTCAGAATTCGGCTCAAAAATCACGCTCAGGAGTCAAATTTCTGACATTTCAGACATTTGGAAAACTGCAGGGGGGTTTGGGCAAAATATGACCCATCGCCGCTTTCAGTAATTGGCATATTTTCGGTATGAAACGTCGTCATTTGAAACTGAAATAAGGTGCAGAGAGTCAGAATTCGGCTCAAAAATCATGCTCAGGAGTCAAATTTCCGACATTTCAGACATTTTGAAAACTGGAGGGGGGTTTGGGCAAAATGTGACCCATCCCCGTTTTCAGTAATTGGCATATTTTCGGTATAAAAAGTCGTAATTTGAAACTGAAAATAGGTGCAGAGAGTCAGAATTCGGATAAAAAATCACGCTCAGGAGTCAAATTTCCGACATTTCAGACATTTTGAAAACTGCAGGGGGGTTTGGGCAAAATATGACCCATCGCCGTTTTCAGTAATTGGCATATTTTCGGTATGAAACGTCGTAATTTGAAACTGAAAATAGGTGCAGGAGTCAGAATTCGGCTCAAAAATCACGCTCAGGAGTCAAATTTCCAACATTTCAGACATTTTAAAAACTGCAAGGGGGTTTGGGCAAAATATGACCCATCGACGTTTTCAGTAATTGGCATATTTTCGGTATGAAACGTCGTAATTTGAAACTGAAAATAGGTGCAGAGAGTCAGAATTCGGCTCAAAAATAACGCTCAGGAGTCAAATTTTCGACATTTCAGACATTTTGAAAACTGCTGGGGGGTTTGGGCAAAATATGACCCATCGCCGTTTGCAGTAATTGACAAATTTTCGGTATGAAACGTCGCAATTTGAAACTGAAAATAGGTGCAGAGAGTTAGAATTCGGCTCAAAAATTACGCTCAGGAGTCAAATTTCAAACATTTCAGACATTTTAAAAACTGCAGGGGGGTTTGGGCAAAATATGACCCATCGTCGTTTTCAGTAATTGGCATATTTTCGGTATGAAACGTCGTAATTTGAAACTGAAAATAGGTGCAGAGAGTCAGAATTCGGATAAAAAATCACGCTCAGGAGTCAAATTTCCGACATTTCAGACGCTTTAAAAACTGCAGGGGGGTTTGGGCAAAATATGACCCATCGCCGTTTTCAGTAATTGGCATATTTTCGGTATAAAAAGTCGTAATTTGAAACTGAAAATAGGTGCAGAGCGTCAGAATTCGGATAAAAAATCACGCTCAGGAGAAATTTCCGACATTTCAGACATTTAGAAAACTGCAGGGGGGTTTGGGCAAAATATGACCCATCGCCGTTTTCAGTAATTGGCACATTTTCGGTATGAAACGTAATTTGAATCTGAAAATAGGTGCAGAGAGTCAGTATTCGGCTCAAAAATCACGCTCAGGAGTAAAATTTCCGACATTTCAGACATTTAGAAAACTGCAGGGGGGTTTGGGCAAAATATGACCCATCGCCGTTTTCAGTAATTGGCATATTTTCGGTATGAAACGTAATTTGAATCTGAAAATAGGTGCAGAGAGTCAGAATTCGGATAAAAAATCACGCTCAGGAGTCAAATTTCCGACATTTCAGACATTTTGAAAACTGCAGGGGGGTTTGGGCAAAATATGACCCATCGCCGTTTGCAGTAATTGACATATTTTCGGTATGAAACGTCGTAATTTGAAACTGAAAATAGGTGAAGAGAGTCAGAATTCGGCTCAAAAATCACGCTCAGGAGTCAAATTTCCGACATTTCAGACGTTTTAAAAACTGCAGGGGGGTTTGGGCAAAATATGACCTATCGCCGTTTTCAGTAATTGGCATATTTTCGGTATTAAAAGTCGTAATTTGAAACTGAAAATAGGTGCAGAGAGTCAGAATTCGGTTCAAAAATCACGCTCAGGAGTCAAATTTCTGACATTTCAGACATTTGGAAAACTGCAGGGGGGTTTGGGCAAAATATGACCCATCGCCGTTTTCAGTAATTGGCATATTTTCGGTATGAAACGTAATTTGAATCTGAAAATAGGTGCAGAGAGTCAGAATTCGGCTCAAAAATCAGGCTCAGGAGTCAAATTTCCGACATTTCAGACGTTTTAAAAACTGCAGGGGGGTTTGGGCAAAATATGACCCATCGCCGTTTTCAGTAATTGGCATATTTTCGGTATTAAAAGTCGTAATTTGAAACTGAAAATAGGTGCAGAGAGTCAGAATTCGGCTCAAAAATAACGCTCAGGAGTCAAATTTCCGACATTTCAGACATTTTGAAAACTGAAGGGGGGTTTGGGCAAAATATGACCCATCGCTGTTTGCAGTAATTGACATATTTTCCGTATGAAACGTCGTAATTTGAAACTGAAAATAGGTGCAGAGAGTCAGAATTCGGCTCAAAAAACACGCTCAGGACTCAAATTTCAAACATTTCAGACATTTTAAAAACTGCAGGGGGGTTTCGGCAAAATATGACCCATCGTCGTTTTCAGTAATTGGCATATTTTCGGTATGAAACGTCGTAATTTGAAACTGAAAATAGGTGCAGAGAGTCAGAATTCGGCTCAAAAATCAGGCTCAGGAGTCAAATTTCCGACATTTCAGACGTTTTAAAAACTGCAGGGGGGTTTGGGCAAAATATGACCCATCGCCGTTTTCAGTAATTGGCATATTTTCGGTATTAAAAGTCGTAATTTGAAACTGAAAATAGGTGCAGAGAGTCAGAATTCGGTTCAAAAATCACGCTCAGGAGTCAAATTTCTGACATTTCAGACATTTGGAAAACTGCAGGGGGGTTTGGGCAAAATATGACCCATCGCCGTTTGCAGTAATTGGCATATTTTCGGTATGAAACTTCGTAATTTGAAACTGAAAATAGGTGCAGAGAGTCAGAATTCGGCTCAAAAATAACGCTCAGGAGTCAAATTTCCGACATTTCAGACATTTTGAAAACTGCAGGGGGGTTTGGGCAAAATATGACCCATCGCCGTTTTCAGTAATTGGCATATTTTCGGTATAAAAAGTCGTAATTTGAAACTGAAAATAGGTGCAGAGAGTCAGAATTCGGATAAAAAATCACGCTCAGGAGTCAAATTTCCAACATTTCAGACATTTTGAAAACTGCAGGGGGGTTTGGGCAAAATATGACCCATCGCCGTTTACAGTAATTGGCATATTTTCGGTATGAAAGGTCGTAATTTGAAACTGAAAATAGGTGCAGAGAGTCAGAATTCGGCTCAAAAATCACGCTCAGGAGTCAAATTTCCGACATTTCAGACATTTAGAAAACTGCAGGGGGGTTTGGGCAAAATATGACCCATCGCCGTTTTCAGTAATTGGCATATTTTCGGTATGAAACGTAATTTGAATCTGAAAATAGGTGCAGAGAGTCAGAATTCGGATAAAAAATCACGCTCAGGAGTCAAATTTCCGTTATTTCAGACATTTTGAAAACTGCAGGGGGGTTTTTGCAAAATATGACCCATCGCCGTTTTCAGTAATTGGCATATTTTCGGTAAAAAAAGTCGTAATTTGAAACTGAAAATAGGTGCAGAGAGTCAGAATTCGGCTCAAAAATCACGCCCAGGAGTCAAATTAGCGACATTTCAGACATTTTGAAAATTGCAGGGGGGTTTGGGCAAAATATGACCCATCGCCGTTTTCAGTAATTGGCATATTTTCGGTATGAAACGTCGTAATTTGAAACTGAAAGTAGGTGCAGAGAGTCAGAATTCGGCTCAAAAATCACGCTCAGGAATCAAATTTCCGACATTTCAGTTATTTAGAAAACTGCAGGGGGGTTTAGGCAAAATATGACCCATCGCCGTTTTCAGTAATGCCCATATTTTCGGTATGAAACGTCGTAATTTGAAACTGAAAATAGGTGCAGAGAGTCAGAATTCGGATAAAAAATCACGCTCAGGAGTCAAATTTCCGACATTTCAGACATTTTGAAAACGGCAGGGGGGTTTGGGCAAAATATGACCCATCGCCGTTTGCAGTAATTGACAAATTTTCGGTATGAAACGTCGTAATTTGAAACTGAAAATAGGTGCTGAGAGTCAGAATTCGGCTCAAAAATTACACTCAGGAGTCAAATTTCAAACATTTCAGACGTTTTAAAAACTGAAGGGGGGTTCGGGCAAAATATGACCCATCGCCGTTTTCAGTAATTGGCATATTTTCGGTATAAAAAGTCGTAATTTAAAACTGAAAATAGGTGCAGAGAGTCAGAATTCGGCTCAAAAATCACGCTCAGCAGTCAAATTTCTGACATTTCAGACATTTGGAAAACTGCAGGGGGCTTTGGGCAAAATATGACCCATCGCCGTTTTCAGTAATTGGCATATTTTCGGTATGAAACGTCGTAATTTGAAACTGAAAATAGGTGCAGAGAGTCAGAATTCGGCTCAAAAATAACGCTCAGGAGTCAAATTTCCGACATTTCAGACATTTTGAAAACTGCAGGGGGGTTTGGGCAAAATATGACCCATCGCCGTTTTCAGTAATTTGCATATTTTCGGTATGAAACGTCGTAATTTGAAACTGAAAGTAGGTGCAGAGAGTCAGAATTCGGCTCAAAAATAACGCTCAGGAGTCAAATTTCCGACATTTCAGACATTTTGAAAACTGCAGGGGGGTTTGGGCAAAATATGACCCATCGCCGTTTTCAGTAATTGGCATATTTTCGATATAAAAAGTCGTAATTTGAAACTGAAAATAGGTGCAGAGAGTCAGAATTCAGATAAGAAATCACGCCCAGGAGTCAAATTTCCGACATTTCAACATTTTGAAAACTGCAGAAGGGGTTTGGGCAAAATATGACCCATCGCCGTTTACAGTAATTGGCATATTTTCGGTATGAAACGTCGTAATTTGAAACTGAAAATATGTGCAGAGAGTCAGAATACGGCTCAAAAATCACGCTCAGGAGTCAAATTTCCGACATTTCAGACATTTTGAAAACTGCAGGGGGGTTTGGGCAAAATATGACCCATTGCCGTTTTCAGTAATTGGCATATTTTCGGTATAAAAAGTCGTGATTTGAAACTGAAAATAGGTGCAGAGAGTCAGATTTCAGATAAGAAATCACGCCCAGGAGTCAAATTTCCGACATTTCAACATTTTGAAAACTGCAGAAGGGGTTTGGGCAAAATATGACCCATCGCCGTTTACAGTAATTGGCATATTTTCGGTATGAAACGTCGTAATTTGAAACTGAGAATAGGTGCAGAGAGTCAGAATTCGGCTCAAAAATCACACTCAGGAGTCAAATTTCCGACATTTCAGACATTTTGAAAACTGCAGGGGGGTTTGGGCAAAATATGACCCATCGCCGTTTTCAGTAATTGGCATATTTTCGGTATGAAACTTCGTAATTTGAAACTGAAAGTAGGTGCAGAGAGTCAGAATTCGGCTCAAAAATCACGCTCAGGAGTCAAATTTCCGACATTTCAGAGATTTTGAAAACTGCAGGGGGGTTTGGGCAAAATATGACCCATCACCGTTTTCAGTAATTGGCATATTTTCGGTATAAAATGTCGTAATTTGAAACTGAAAATAGGTGCAGAGAGTCAGTATTTGGATAAAAAAATCACGCTCAGGAGTCAAATTTCCGACATTTCAGATATTTTTAAAACTGCAGAAGGGTTTGGGCAAAGTATGGCCCATCGCCGTTTACAGTAATTGGCATATTTTCGGATTGAAACGTCGTAATTTGAAACTGAAATAAGGTGCAGAGAGTCAGAATTCGGCTCAAAAATCACGCTCAGGAGTCAAATTTCCGACATTTCAGAGATTTTGAAAACTGCAGGGGGGTTTGGGCAAAATATGACCCATCACCGTTTTCAGTAATTGGCATATTTTCGGTATAAAATGTCGTAATTTGAAACTGAAAATAGGTGCAGAGAGTCAGTATTTGGATAAAAAAATCACGCTCAGGAGTCAAATTTCCGACATTTCAGATATTTTGAAAACTGCAGAAGGGTTTGGGCAAAGTATGGCCCATCGCCGTTTACAGTAATTGGCATATTTTCGGTATGAAACGTCGTAATTTGAAACTGAAATAAGGTGCAGAGAGTCAGAATTCGGCTCAAAAATCATGCTCAGGAGTCAAATTTCCGACATTTCAGACATTTTGAAAACTGGAGGGGGGTTTGGGCAAAATGTGACCCATCCCCGTTTTCAGTAATTGGCATATTTTCGGTATAAAAAGTCGTAATTTGAAACTGAAAATAGGTGCAGAGAGTCAGAATTCGGATAAAAAATCACGCTCAGGAGTCAAATTTCCGACATTTCAGACATTTTGAAAACTGCAGGGGGGTTTGGGCAAAATATGACCCATCGCTGTTTACAGTAATTGGCATATTTTCGGTATGAAACGTCGTAATTTGAAACTGAAAATAGGTGCAGAGAGTCAGAATTCGGCTCAAAAATCACGCTCAGGAGACAAATTTTGACATTTCAGATATTTTAAAAACTGCAGGGGGGTTTGGGCAAAATATGACCCATCGCCGTTTTCAGTAATTGGCATATTTTCGGTATGAAACGTAGTAATTTGAAACTGAAAATAGGTGCAGAGAGTCAGAATTCGGCTCAAAAATCACGCTCAGGAGTCAAATTTCTGACATTTCAGACATTTGGAAAACTGCAGGGGGGTTTGGGCAAAATATGACCCATCGCCGCTTTCAGTAATTGGCATATTTTCGGTATGAAACGTCGTCATTTGAAACTGAAATAAGGTGCAGAGAGTCAGAATTCGGCTCAAAAATCATGCTCAGGAGTCAAATTTCCGACATTTCAGACATTTTGAAAACTGGAGGGGGGTTTGGGCAAAATGTGACCCATCCCCGTTTTCAGTAATTGGCATATTTTCGGTATAAAAAGTCGTAATTTGAAACTGAAAATAGGTGCAGAGAGTCAGAATTCGGATAAAAAATCACGCTCAGGAGTCAAATTTCCGACATTTCAGACATTTTGAAAACTGCAGGGGGGTTTGGGCAAAATATGACCCATCGCTGTTTACAGTAATTGGCATATTTTCGGTATGAAACGTAGTAATTTGAAACTGAAAACAGGTGCAGAGAGTCAGAATTCGGCTCAAAAATCACGCTCAGGAGTCAAATTTCCGACATTTCAGACATTTTGAAAACTGCAGGGGGGTTTGGGCAAAATATGACCCATCGCTGTTTTCAGTAATTGGTCGATTTTGGCCGCTAGCGGCCAAAAACCGCGCGATTTTCGCTGCTAGCGACCAAAAACCATGCAGTTTTAGCCGATAGCGGCCAAAAATCGGTCGATTTTCGCCGCTAGCGGCCAAAAACCGTGCGATTTTTGCAGCTGGCTGGCAAAAATCGGGCGATTTTCGCCGCTTTCGGCCAAAAACCGCGCGATTTTCGCTACTAACGGCCAAAAATCTGGCGATTTTTGCTGCTAGCGGCGAAAATCACCCGATTTTTTCCCTCCAGCGGCGAAATTCGCCCAATTTTTGCCCGCTAGCGGCGAAAATCGTGCGATTTTTGGCCGCTAGCGGCAAAAATCGACCGAGTTTCGCCGCTAGCGTCCAAGAAAGGGGCTATTTTCGCCGCTAGCGACCCAAAACGAGCGATTTTCGCCGTTAGTGGGCAAAAATCGTGCGATTTTCGCAGGTAGCGGCAAAAAATCGCACGATTTTCGCCGCTGGAGGGAAAAAATCGGGCGATTTTCGCAGCTAGCGGCCAAAAAAGGGGCTATTTTCGCCGCTAGCGGCCAAAAATCGTGCGAATTTTGCCGCTACCGGCCAAAAATCGCGCGATTTTTGCCGGTAGCGGGCAAAAATCGGGCGAATTTCGCCGCTGGAGGGAAAAAATCGGGCGATTTTTTTTTGCCTTTAGCGGCCAAAATCGCCCGATCTTTGGCCGCTAGATGCGAAAATCGCTAGAGTTTTGGCCGGTAGCGGCAAAAATCGCGCGATTTTCGCCCGCCAGCTGCGAAAATCGCACGGTTTTT
The DNA here is from genome assembly GCF_040958095.1 of Procambarus clarkii. NCBI lineage: Eukaryota > Metazoa > Arthropoda > Malacostraca > Decapoda > Cambaridae > Procambarus > Procambarus clarkii. Next base: position 9,928 of record NC_091188.1, on the reverse strand, counting down.
GGCCGCTAGTGGCGAAAATCGCGCGGTTTGTGCCGCTACCGGCCAAAAACCGCGAGATTTTCGCAACTGGCGTGCAAAAATCACGCGATTTTCGCCGCTACCGGCCAAAAACCGTGCGATTTTCGCAGCTGGCGGGCAAAAATCGCGCAATTTTCGCCGCTACCGGCCAAAAATTGCGCGATTTTCGCCGCTAGCGGCAAAATACCGCGCAATTTTTGCCGCTAGCGGCCAAAAATCGGGCTATTTTCGCCGCTAGCGGCACAAAATCGGGGATTTTTGCCCCTAGCGGCTAAAAATCGTGCGAATTTCGCCGCTACCGGCTAAAAACCGCGCGATTTTTGCCGCTAGCGGCCAAAAATCGACTGATGTTCGTCGCTAGCGGCCAAAAATCGACCGATTTTCGTCGCTAGCGCCAAAAAAGTGGCTATTTTCGCCGCTAGCGGCCAAAAATCGGGCGATTTTCGCCGTTAGCGGCCAAAAATAGCGCGATTTTCGCCGCTGGCGGCCAAAAACCATGCGATTTTCACAGCTGGCGGGCAAAAATCGCGCGTTTTTCGCCGCTACCGGCCAAAAATAGCGCGATTTTTGCAGCTAGGGGCCAAAAACCGTGCGATTTTCGCCGGAAGCGGTGAAAAATCGGGCGATTTTTGTCGCTACCTGCCAAAAACCGCGCGATTTTCGCCGCTAGCGGCAAAAAACCATGCGATTTTCGCAGCTGGCGAGCAAAAATCGCGCGATTTTCGCCGCTACCGGCCAAAAACCGCGCGATTTTCGCCGCTAGCGTCCAAAAACCATGCGATTTTCGCAGCTAGCGGCCAAAAATCGCGCGATTTTCGCCGCTAGCGAAAAGGTTAGGTTAGGTTAGGTTAGGTTAGGTTAGGTTAGGTTAGGTTAGGTTAGGTTAGGTTAGGTTAGGTTAGGTTAGGTTAGGTTAGGTTAGGTTAGGTTAGGTTAGGTTAGGTTAGGTTAGGTTAGGTTAGGTTAGGTTAGGTTAGGTTAGGTTAGGTTAGGTTAGGTTAGGTTAGGTTAGGTTAGGTTAGGTTAGGTTAGGTTAGGTTAGGTAGGTTAGGTTAGGTTAGGTTAGGTAGGTTAGGTTAGGTTAGGTTAGGTTAGGTTAGGTTAGGTTAGGTTAGGTTAGGTTAGGTTAGGTAGGTTAGGTTAGGTTAGGTTAGGTTAGGTTAGGTTAGGTTAGGTTAGGTTAGGTTAGGTTAGGTTAGGTTAGGTTAGGTTAGGTTAGGTTAGGTTAGGTTAGGTTAGGTTAGGTTAGGTTAGGTTAGGTTAGGTTAGGTTAGGTTAGGTTAGGTTAGGTTAGGTTAGGTTAGGTTAGGTTAGGTTAGGTTAGGTTAGGTTAGGTTAGGTTAGGTTAGGTTAGGTTAGGTTAGGTTAGGTTAGGTTAGGTTAGGTTAGGTTAGGTTAGGTTAGGTTAGGTTAGGTTAGGTTAGGTTAGGTTAGGTTAGGTTAGGTTAGGTTAGGTTAGGTTAGGTTAGGTTAGGTTAGGTTAGGTTAGGTTAGGTTAGGTTAGGTTAGGTTAGGTTAGGTTAGGTTAGGTTAGGTTAGGTTAGGTTAGGTTAGGTTAGGTTAGGTTAGGTTAGGTTAGGTTAGGTTAGGTTAGGTTAGGTTAGGTTAGGTTAGGTTAGGTTAGGTTAGGTTAGGTTAGGTTAGGTTAGGTTAGGTTAGGTTAGGTTAGGTTAGGTTAGGTTAGGTTAGGTTAGGTTAGGTTAGGTTAGGTTAGGTTAGGTTAGGTTAGGTTAGGTTAGGTTAGGTTAGGTTAGGTTAGGTTAGGTTAGGTTAGGTTAGGTTAGGTTAGGTTAGGTTAGGTTAGGTTAGGTTAGGTTAGGTTAGGTTAGGTTAGGTTAGGTTAGGTTAGGTTAGGTTAGGTTAGGTTAGGTTAGGTTAGGTTAGGTTAGGTTAGGTTAGGTTAGGTTAGGTTAGGTTAGGTTAGGTTAGGTTAGGTTAGGTTAGGTTAGGTTAGGTTAGGTTAGGTTAGGTTAGGTTAGGTTAGGTTAGGTTAGGTTAGGTTAGGTTAGGTTAGGTTAGGTTAGGTTAGGTTAGGTTAGGTTAGGTTAGGTTAGGTTAGGTTAGGTTAGGTTAGGTTAGGTTAGGTTAGGTTAGGTTAGGTTAGGTTAGGTTAGGTTAGGTTAGGTTAGGTTAGGTTAGGTTAGGTTAGGTTAGGTTAGGTTAGGTTAGGTTAGGTTAGGTTAGGTTAGGTTAGGTTAGGTTAGGTTAGGTTAGGTTAGGTTAGGTTAGGTTAGGTTAGGTTAGGTTAGGTTAGGTTAGGTTAGGTTAGGTTAGGTTAGGTTAGGTTAGGTTAGGTTAGGTTAGGTTAGGTTAGGTTAGGTTAGGTTAGGTTAGGTTAGGTTAGGTTAGGTTAGGTTAGGTTAGGTTAGGTTAGGTTAGGTTAGGTTAGGTTAGGTTAGGTTAGGTTAGGTTAGGTTAGGTTAGGTTAGGTTAGGTTAGGTTAGGTTAGGTTAGGTTAGGTTAGGTTAGGTTAGGTTAGGTTAGGTTAGGTTAGGTTAGGTTAGGTTAGGTTAGGTTAGGTTAGGTTAGGTTAGGTTAGGTTAGGTTAGGTTAGGTTAGGTTAGGTTAGGTTAGGTTAGGTTAGGTTAGGTTAGGTTAGGTTAGGTTAGGTTAGGTTAGGTTAGGTTAGGTTAGGTTAGGTTAGGTTAGGTTAGGTTAGGTTAGGTTAGGTTAGGTTAGGTTAGGTTAGGTTAGGTTAGGTTAGGTTAGGTTAGGTTAGGTTAGGTTAGGTTAGGTTAGGTTAGGTTAGGTTAGGTTAGGTTAGGTTAGGTTAGGTTAGGTTAGGTTAGGTTAGGTTAGGTTAGGTTAGGTTAGGTTAGGTTAGGTTAGGTTAGGTTAGGTTAGGTTAGGTTAGGTTAGGTTAGGTTAGGTTAGGTTAGGTTAGGTTAGGTTAGGTTAGGTTAGGTTAGGTTAGGTTAGGTTAGGTTAGGTTAGGTTAGGTTAGGTTAGGTTAGGTTAGGTTAGGTTAGGTTAGGTTAGGTTAGGTTAGGTTAGGTTAGGTTAGGTTAGGTTAGGTTAGGTTAGGTTAGGTTAGGTTAGGTTAGGTTAGGTTAGGTTAGGTTAGGTTAGGTTAGGTTAGGTTAGGTTAGGTTAGGTTAGGTTAGGTTAGGTTAGGTTAGGTTAGGTTAGGTTAGGTTAGGTTAGGTTAGGTTAGGTTAGGTTAGGTTAGGTTAGGTTAGGTTAGGTTAGGTTAGGTTAGGTTAGGTTAGGTTAGGTTAGGTTAGGTTAGGTTAGGTTAGGTTAGGTTAGGTTAGGTTAGGTTAGGTTAGGTTAGGTTAGGTTAGGTTAGGTTAGGTTAGGTTAGGTTAGGTTAGGTTAGGTTAGGTTAGGTTAGGTTAGGTTAGGTTAGGTTAGGTTAGGTTAGGTTAGGTTAGGTTAGGTTAGGTTAGGTTAGGTTAGGTTAGGTTAGGTTAGGTTAGGTTAGGTTAGGTTAGGTTAGGTTAGGTTAGGTTAGGTTAGGTTAGGTTAGGTTAGGTTAGGTTAGGTTAGGTTAGGTTAGGTTAGGTTAGGTTAGGTTAGGTTAGGTTAGGTTAGGTTAGGTTAGGTTAGGTTAGGTTAGGTTAGGTTAGGTTAGGTTAGGTTAGGTTAGGTTAGGTTAGGTTAGGTTAGGTTAGGTTAGGTTAGGTTAGGTTAGGTTAGGTTAGGTTAGGTTAGGTTAGGTTAGGTTAGGTTAGGTTAGGTTAGGTTAGGTTAGGTTAGGTTAGGTTAGGTTAGGTTAGGTTAGGTTAGGTTAGGTTAGGTTAGGTTAGGTTAGGTTAGGTTAGGTTAGGTTAGGTTAGGTTAGGTTAGGTTAGGTTAGGTTAGGTTAGGTTAGGTTAGGTTAGGTTAGGTTAGGTTAGGTTAGGTTAGGTTAGGTTAGGTTAGGTTAGGTTAGGTTAGGTTAGGTTAGGTTAGGTTAGGTTAGGTTAGGTTAGGTTAGGTTAGGTTAGGTTAGGTTAGGTTAGGTTAGGTTAGGTTAGGTTAGGTTAGGTTAGGTTAGGTTAGGTTAGGTTAGGTTAGGTTAGGTTAGGTTAGGTTAGGTTAGGTTAGGTTAGGTTAGGTTAGGTTAGGTTAGGTTAGGTTAGGTTAGGTTAGGTTAGGTTAGGTTAGGTTAGGTTAGGTTAGGTTAGGTTAGGTTAGGTTAGGTTAGGTTAGGTTAGGTTAGGTTAGGTTAGGTTAGGTTAGGTTAGGTTAGGTTAGGTTAGGTTAGGTTAGGTTAGGTTAGGTTAGGTTAGGTTAGGTTAGGTTAGGTTAGGTTAGGTTAGGTTAGGTTAGGTTAGGTTAGGTTAGGTTAGGTTAGGTTAGGTTAGGTTAGGTTAGGTTAGGTTAGGTTAGGTTAGGTTAGGTTAGGTTAGGTTAGGTTAGGTTAGGTTAGGTTAGGTTAGGTTAGGTTAGGTTAGGTTAGGTTAGGTTAGGTTAGGTTAGGTTAGGTTAGGTTAGGTTAGGTTAGGTTAGGTTAGGTTAGGTTAGGTTAGGTTAGGTTAGGTTAGGTTAGGTTAGGTTAGGTTAGGTTAGGTTAGGTTAGGTTAGGTTAGGTTAGGTTAGGTTAGGTTAGGTTAGGTTAGGTTAGGTTAGGTTAGGTTAGGTTAGGTTAGGTTAGGTTAGGTTAGGTTAGGTTAGGTTAGGTTAGGTTAGGTTAGGTTAGGTTAGGTTAGGTTAGGTTAGGTTAGGTTAGGTTAGGTTAGGTTAGGTTAGGTTAGGTTAGGTTAGGTTAGGTTAGGTTAGGTTAGGTTAGGTTAGGTTAGGTTAGGTTAGGTTAGGTTAGGTTAGGTTAGGTTAGGTTAGGTTAGGTTAGGTTAGGTTAGGTTAGGTTAGGTTAGGTTAGGTTAGGTTAGGTTAGGTTAGGTTAGGTTAGGTTAGGTTAGGTTAGGTTAGGTTAGGTTAGGTTAGGTTAGGTTAGGTTAGGTTAGGTTAGGTTAGGTTAGGTTAGG